>NW_027256893.1:20662371-20927371 GCF_029215685.1 Pituophis catenifer annectens
AATTAGAAGACCACACTTGGAATACTGCATCCAGTTTTGTCACCATATTAGAAAAAAAAGGATGTTGAGACTTTAGAAAAAGTGCAGAGAAGAGCAACTAAGATGATTAAAGGCCTGGAGACTAAAACACATGAAGAACGGTTGCAGGATTTAGGTTTGGCTAGTCTAGAGAAAAGAAGGACTAGGGGGGACATGATAACAGTGTTCCAATATTTGAGGGTTGCAAACAAAGAAGAGGGAGTCAATCTATTTTCCAAAGCACCTGACAGCAAGACAAGAAACAATGGAAGGAAACTAATCAAAGAGAGAAGCAACATGGAATTAAGGAGGAACTTCCTAACAGTGAGAACAATTAACCAGTGGAACATCTTGCCTCCAGAAGTTGTGAGTGCTTCAATCACTGGAGGTTTTTAAGAAGAGACTGGAGAGCCACTTGTCTGAAATGGTATAGGGTCTCCTGCTTCAGCAGGGGGTTGGATTAGAAGACCTCCAAGGATCCTATTCTATTCTATTCTATTCTATTCTATTCTATTCTATTCTATTCTATTCTATTCTATTCTATTCTATTCTATTCTATTCTATTCTACTCTACTCTACTCTACTCTACTCTACTCTACTCCACTCCACTCCACTCCACTCCACTCCACTCCACTCTACTCTACTCTACTCTACTCTACTCTACTCCATTCCACCCCACCCCACCCCATCCCACCCAATCTCACCCTACCCCACCCTACCCTACTCTACCCTATTCTTATTATTAATGGAATACATCTCACTGGGAAAGCTGTGATCAGATAGCTTGATCAGGTACCTCTCCAAAGAATTGTTGATAGGAACACACAGTCTCCCTTCGTTGCTGAAGGCAATTTTTGCCTCACTTGGAAGATGTGTGAGATGACCATCTCCTTATTTATATCAATAGGACAGTTAGGAGAAAGGAGAAGCTGTCTCTGAACTTCCCATGTTGGACTGAACACCTGAAGCTAAAACCCTCACAAGTTTAGAGCTCCTTCAAACCCTAAATGAAAACGGAGAGTAATACAAATTCTCTCTAATTTTTGAAGCAATTCGTGCTTACGGACTAAACATTGGAAGGCCTGTTTATAGGTTTATAAATAGCCAGAAGGAGAAGTGGACTTTTTGTGTGTGTGGTGTGGAGTTGGCTGAAAGTAACCTCTTGAAACTTCCAGGATGTTCACTGAACTTGGAAAAAATTGAATTCTGCTTTAAAAAGTTGGCTCTGGCAGCTGAGTTTAGATCTCCAGTGTAACCAGGGTCAACTAATACCCTGCATTCACACAATGTGCAAAGCTTGGTTAATTTTAACTTTGTTTAGTATTTCATAACTTAGACTAACTGTTTTTTTTTTTTTACGCAATAACAGAGTTGGCAGGGATCTTGGATGTCTTCTAGCCCAACCCCCTACATAAACAGAAGACACTATTCTGGGCAAATGGCTTTCTAATATCTTTTTGGAAACTCCTAGTATTGGAGACCCACAACACCTGTGTGATTAATTGTTCTCATTGTTCTTGCTTCTGATGCTTTGGAAAATAGCTTGACCCCCTCTTCTTTCTCAGGGGCTGCCACAAAGAAGAGGGAGTCAAGCTATTCTCCAAAGCACCTGAGGGCAGGACAAGAAGCAATGGGTGGAAACTAATCAAGGAGAGAAGCAATCTGGAATTAAATGAGAAATTTCCTGAAAATTAGAACAATTATCCAGTGGAACAGCTTACTTCCAGAAGTTATGGGTGCTCCATCACTGGAAGTTTTTAAGAAGAGATTGGACAACCATTTGTCTGAAGTAGTATAAGGTTTCCTGCCTAAGCAAGGGGGTTGGACTAGAAGACCTCCAAGGTCTCTTCCAACTCTGTTATTCTATTCTTTGTAGCAGACCCTGAAATATGGGAACACTGCTATCATGGCACTCCTTATGATTCTTGATGAATGTATCTTTTCTTTTATGTACACCGAGAGTGTATGCACCAAGACAAATTCCTTGTGTGTCCAATCACACTTGGCTAATAAAGAATTCTATTCTATTCTATTCTATTCTATTCTATTCTATTCTATTCTATTCTATTCTATTCTATTCTATTCTATTCTATTCTATTCTATTCCTTCTTTACATCGTCTTTGTGGCTCCTTTCTCTACACTGTCTCTACATCATTTTAATAATATGATGACCAAAACTGGATGCACTATTCTAAGTGTGTTTACATTGCTTTGTGTAAATCCATAAAATGGAGCCATTGGGTAGTCAAGGATGTTGTATGAATCTAGCCATTGTGTGATGGACAACATTTGGACAACATTGGGGGTGTTTTTCTCTTTTGGGGCAAGCTGTGAGAAAACCCATCTTTCTGTTTTTGAAGCGGGAAATCCATGAAGCTAAGGAAGCTTGTCCTCTTTCTGCTCTGTGGACCAGTTTCCCGTTGTTTCACCTACTAAGTGTAAATAGACCGAAAAGGCAACACAAAAGAAGTATTAGAGATGGGCAAAATGTGGATAACTAGTATGGAAGCATCTCAGAAAACCCAGTGCCTCCTCTAGTTAAAGTGTGACCTTTGTTTTTAATCCACTCGCTGTCATAAATCAACAGGGTTTATCAAGGGGCCACCATCTTGTGGTGTCTCCTGAGGAGATGGTTGATCCTGACCATGTCCTGCTCTTCGAGCAATTACAAAGCAATGCCAACTTTCTTCTTTAAAAGCAAAACCAGAATGGGATGGGTCTTTCATGCCACAAGTTCATGGCCTCTGATTTAGATGTGGAAACTTGCGCTTCTGCATTTGGTTTCCTGCAGACGTTTGATCCAGACGGCGAAGAGCAAAACTGGCTCGTTCCAAGGACCTCCCGAAATAGCTCATACTTATAGGCAAGAATCTAATTTGGTTACATCATATTGGCTAGGTTCCCCCCCCCCACCTTTCTCAAAACAGCAAATGGCATCTAGACAGGCCATCCTCGAATTATAATCATTTGTTTACCAACTGTCTGAAGTTACAATGGCATTGAAAGAAGTGACTTGCAAGCGGTCCTCGCAGTTATGGCCCCTGCAGCATCCCAATGACCACAAGGTCAAAATTCAGCTGCTTGGCAACTGACATGTATTTATGATGGTTGCAATATCCCAGGGTCATGTGATCGCCATTTGCAACTTTTCAGTTGGCATCTAAGAAGCAAAGGCAATAGGGGAAGCCAGATTCGCTTAACAACCATGCTGTCAACGTTCCAAGTAATGCACCCATGGAAAGCAGATCTCTGAGGCAGGTAGATTCCTCAAAGGACAATTTTATTGGATACATCATATTGGCACAACTGGTGAAAAGCGACTCTGAAAGTTCCCGCAGTTTGCACCAGATTAAAAAGTAAAAGTTCCCCCTTCCCCCAAGTCATCAGTTACATGGTCCAATAGAAGTGCTGGCCAGTTGCTTGGTTACTCCACTCCTCCTCTCCCCAGCCACCTGTTGGAATGTCCTTGGTTCCCACAAGAAAACTTTTTGTTTTGACTACAAACCTCCAGCTATTTATCTCCCCCCTCCCTGTCCCTTCTTCTTCCTTGTGGCAACCCTGAAGCTCAAAGATGGCCTCAGCCAGGTTCACTTCAGGGTTGACAGTCGGGCTCCCTTAACTGATGAGAAGTTTCTGGAAAAGAAAAGAAACAACATAGAGGTTAATCAGTGCTCAAATTAACCACCTCTTCCTCCCCACCAGAGGTCCCTTTGGTTTTTGAGGATATTTCTCGTGGAACTGTTTGACTAGATCCCAGATCTTTACCCAAGTAAACATGCAATACATTTAACAACTGCTTGATTCGCTTAACAGCAATGCCCAAAAGGCGGTAAAATTGGATGCAGCTCACTTATCAACCATCTTGCTTAACAACAGAATTTCTGGTCCCAATTGTGTTTGTAAGTTGAGGGCTGTATGCATTAGCTGATTCATTCATGCAAAACCTGATTTCTGGAGATGGTACAGAGCAGTTTTAAATTTACAAGAAAGTTGGCCCCAACTTCCAAAACTGTCCCATCATTGGGCAATTTATTTTCCCCTTGTTGATTTTCATATACAATTGCATCTTCAGCAAAAACCTCTTTCTGTGTATCGCAATGCCTGATCGAAGCTCATACATCTCTCTCACTCTCTCTTTCTCTCTCTCTCTCTCTCACACACACACACACACAACCAGGATTCCGAGATTCATTAAATCTAATTTATTGCATGTGTAATTAGGCACCTCTTAGCTGAACTCAGTTCTCCAGAGATAATAATACTTGGAATGTATATGGATGTCTTTCATCTTCAAAGTGCTTTACAAACATTAGCTAATTAACAACATAATGAGACATGAAAGGCCAGTGTAGTTACCCACCAGGCTGTCTAACTCTTGTATAATTCAGAATTTGATGTTTGGAAATGTAGTAAGGACATCCATTGTGGGGTTTTTACAGGGTCCTTTTCCCCATTTTAAGCCAAAAGAAAAAAGAAAAGAAAATGCTTACTGTTTAGAATGTAACTGATTCATAAGAAGTGGCTGGGAACCGAGGAACGTCTCTTTCTGATTGCATTGGAGGAGAAGACCTTTGAAAGCATTTGAAAGAGCAGATTTGATCTCCATAGTTTGGGGAGAAGGCTGACTCCGTCCAGTGATAGTTCGGTGTCTTTCATGGATCACTGAGGATGTCTATTGAGAGCTACATTGGTGCTCTCTGAGCTTGGTTGTTTTCTTGCAGATGTTCCATTTGGACCGTGTGGCCGTGGGGATGCTACAAAGCTTGTAAGTGTGAAAAATGGTCATGAGTCACTTAAGTTAAGATGTCACTTAAGTTAAGTCACTTAAGTTAAGTTAAGATGATTAGGGGACTGGAGGCTAAAACATATGAAGAACGGTTGCAGGAACTGGGTATGTCTAGTTTAATGAAAAGAAGGACTAGGGGTGACATGATAGCTGTTTTCCAATATCTCAGGGGCTGCCCCAAAGAAGAGGGAGTCAAGCTATGCTCCAAAGCACCTGAGGGCAGGACAAGAAGCAACTGGTGGAAACTAATCAAGGAGAGAAGCAACTTAGAAATAAGGAGGAATTTCCTGACATTTGGAACAATTAATCAGTGGAACAACTTGCCTCCAAAAGTTGTGAATGCTCCAACACTGGAAGTTTTAAAGAAGATGTTGGATAACCATTTGTCTGAAGTGGTGTAAGGTTTCCTGCCTAAGCAGGGGGTTGGACTAGAAGACCTCCAAGTTCCCTTCCAACTCTGTTGTTGTTGTTGCTGTTGTTGTTGTTGTTTTTGCTAGTAATCTTGTAGGTCTCAGCTTTGATCCTTATCTAGGCAAAGAATTAAGGAATGGAGCTATCAGTAAAGGAATGGAGCTATCAGTAAAGGAGAATAGTTATAGCTCAGGGTTGAAGAAGCTCAGTTCTTTGCCTAGATAAGGATCAAAGCTGAGACCTACAAGATCACTTAAGTGACTTCTGACCATTTTCCAGACTTACAACTGTTGTAGCATCCCCCTGGCCATGTGATTCAAATTCCGACGCTTGGTAACTGGTTCATATTTATGACAGTTGCAGTCCTTGTGCACGTCATCCCCTTTTGTGATCGCCTGACGAGCAAAGTCAATAGGGAAACCCAGATTCACTTAACAACCGTGTTACTAACTTAACAACTGCAGCGGTTCACTTAATAACCATAGCAAGAAAGGTCATAAAATGGGGCAAAATTCACTGAACAAATGTTTCACTTAGTAACAAAGATTTTGGGCTCAATTGTGGTCGTACGTTGAGCAGTACCTGTATGATTTAACACCTTTCTGTTAGTTACTCTGATAATTAGTTCATTGAATTAATCTCTGAGTAGTTTAAAAAGTAAAAAAAGGACATGGAATTTTGAACTTGCTCTGATTTTGCTTGGAGCAGAATAAATATTATTGGCCTTAAATTTGAATTTGCTTGCTTTTTCTTCTACGTTAGCCACATACAAGAAGTCCCAAAATAGCAGTCACATCTAACGAGACATGTAAATTGGATTATAGGAAGGATTTTAATGTCTCTTATGCTAATTTCGCAACTGTTCTTGCCCCATTCTACTGTTCATTTCCCTTTTTATGAAAACTGAAAAGTAGCCTTTGAATGAAAAGTTTTGTTTTGTTTTGGGTTTTTTTTTAAAAAAACAGCATCGCTATTACTCACTCGGAATCTGTGCAGCTTTTCCAAGTTGAAAATGGAGAAGGACGAAGGCTTGTGTAAATATTTTAGGAAACGTCGCCAAACGGTTATGATTTTATAGAATCTTCTCGCAAACCGGAGCTGCAATTTACGCAACGCGTGACTAAGTCTAATTAAATCGTGGGGTATTGCGGTTCATGAGATCTTCATGTTTTGTTTAGGAGTGGTTGTGACAATAAACTTTTGCGCAACTCTTAACGTTGCCTCTGCTGACTCAGCACCTTCCAAGTTGATGAACTACGATTCCTGTGTGGGCAACGGATGGTGGGCTTTGTAGTTCAACACATCTGGGAAGAATGAAGTCAAAAGAAGGGCAGGGTTCCCCAACCTTGGCAGCTGGAAGGCAGGTGGACTTCAATTCCCAGAATTCCCCAGCCAGCCAGAATTCCCCAGCCAGAATTCTGGGAGTTGAAGTCCATCTGCCTTCCAGCTGCCAAGGTTGGGAAACACTGTTTTAGGGCAAGGACAAGAAACATCTTTTTTGTATCTAATAGCAATAGCGCTTAGACTTATATACTGCTTTACAGTGCTTTACAGTCCTCTCTAAGCAGTTTATAGGGTCAGCCTCTTGCCCCCAACAATTTGGATCCTCATTTTACTGACCTCGGAAGGATGGAAGGTTGAGTCAACCTTGAGCCGGTCAGGATCAAAGTCCTGACAGTGGGCAGAACTTTTATGTGCTTTCGAACTGCTAGGTAGGCAGAAGGTTGGTAGAAGCTGGGACAAGTAACGGGAGCTCACCCCGTTACGCGGCACTAGGGATTCGAACCGCTGAACTGCCGACCTTTCGGTCGACAAGCTCAGCGCCTTAGCCACTGAGCCACCACGTCCTTCTACAAAAGCAAAATATTGTAGAAAGTGCAGGAAAGAAGATCGGTAGCTCCTTTGGTCTTTTCTGCAACGTTCCACTGATGGAATTATACGTGGATGTGGTCCAGCTTGAATTAGAATTTTTATAGATTTCAGAGAAACCCAACCACATCAGGGACCTCTTATGATACTTAAAAGAAAGATAGGAGAGGAGAACCTTTTGTGGCTGCTGCAGATATATTGGTGGTGAATAATGAAAATCGGGGTGAGATGGAGCTCCCCGTGGAGAAGAAATCTGCTTGTCATCCAAGTAGGAAATGGTTTATGTCTGAGTAATAATGCGGTTTATGGTTTTTCTTGTAATGCATTGTCCAAAGTTTAATCTCCCATCATTTATCAGCGTTTTCTATTGTGTTGTACTAATGGACCTCTTTAGCACAAGCAATGGAAAAGGCTGCAATTCAAGCAAAAGTAACAGAAATGCCATTTATCTTTCTTCAGTGGTCCCTTTTGGAAGAACGATGAGAAATCACAAAACCTTACCAAGAATAGCAAAGATCAAAAGTCACCCACAGGGGTATCTCATTTCAATCAGAAACTCACTTAAGAAAGTAATATCAAAACTTTCCTTTCACTTCCTTTATTGGTGGGGGGGGGGAAGGGTGATAACGGGAGTCCCTGCAGATTTTACTACGCTAGTTGTTGCCGACTATAGGGGCGCTGCTCATCTCCGTTTCAAGGAGGTTGAGCCAGCGTTATCTGAAGACATTTCCACGGTCATGTGGCTAGCATGATGTCACGGACCGCCGTTACCTTCCCCCAAAAAGTGGTACCTATTTATCTACTTGCATTTGCATGATTTTGTACTGCTAGGTGGGCAGGAGCTGGAGCAAGGAACGGAAGTTCGTCCCATCATGCAGTGCTCAGGTCTCGAACCCAGGCTGTCAGCTTTCCAGCTGACAAGCTCATCTCAGCCATCACACCCTCTGTAGCAGGGATGAGATGCTCCCGGATCGGACCGGATCGCCCAGTCCGGTAGCGATCTTGGCCGGTGGTTCGGTGATCTGATAGTGATGACGCAGCAAAGCTTCCTGGTTTTAACCAGGAAGTAATGTTTTTTTTATCTTCTGCGCATGTGCAGAAGGTCTATGTGCGCATGTGATGTGCACATGTGGTGCATGCGCTTCTGAATCAGTAAGGAAGGTAAGTAGATTTCACCTCTGCTCTGTAGGTATAATAATATGAAGGAATGGGTAAAGAAATGCTGCTAAGGGACCAATGAGATAAAAGACTGCCTAGCCCACTGATTGAGGTGGGCTAGGCGGGCAAGAGCTGGGGTGAGGATGGGAGCACACCCCATCGCATGGTGCTTGGGTCTCAAACCTGGGCTGCCGGCTTTCCAGCTGACAAGCCGAGTGTCTTAACCGTCCTAGAAAGATGGTATGTGTGGTAAAAGTAGCTTGAGCTTTCGAAAACTGCCCTTTTGAAATAGACCAGGGGTGGTGTGCCTGCGGGCCACATCTGGCCTGTGGGGTGCTTAAATCTGGCTCACAGAGCTGCCCTGGTAACAGCAAAGGACCCGCCTGTGGTGCCTTTGTCAGTGAAAATGGGGAAGCGGGAAGAGAGCAAGGAAGAAAAAATAAGGCAAGAGGGGAAGGAAGGAAGGAAGGAAGGAAGGAAGGAAGGAAGGAAGGAGGGAGGGAGGGAGGGAGGGAGGGAGGGAAGGAAGGAAGGAAGGAAGGAAGGAAGGAAGGAAGGAAGGAAGGAAGGAAGGAAGGAAGGAAGGAAGGAATATTATAATGAAAGGGAGGAAGGGTCTGAGGGAAGTCCTACCTTAGCACTTGGCCACAACAGGTGCCCCCAACACGAGTGATGTCGAGCTGTCCATGCCCACCCTGGCCACGCCCACTCTGGCCATGCTCACCCATGTTCTGTTTTGAAAAATGCTCCATCCAGGGTCCAGTTATCCAGGTATTGGTGTAAGGAAAAAAGGAGAAGGACTTCCATTCCATTCCATTCCATTCCATTCCATTCCATTCCATTCCATTCCATTCCATTCCATTCCATTCCAATTCCATTCCATTGCTAATTTAGTATTAGAACTCACAGTCTCCTTACAATTTCTCTATCAGCATCTTCATTATGACACCAAACTGGCCTTCAGTGGCCACAGAAATGCTCCAAATCAGAAACACAAAGGCTGAAAGTCAAATCAGAAAAGCAAGTCAGGAATGGGAAATAAATCGACAAAAATTCAAAATAGGCCAAGTTTGGTAGGAAAGCTATTTCTCTAGTCTAGAACAGCCAGCTGCCATGTTGGGAAGATCGAATCCAAAATCTATGAATATCTTTTTTCCCAGGAAGATTCTTGAAATAGCAGCACAGGAGAACTTAATATAAATATTAATGCATTGTTGTTTATTGTGTATGAAGTTAAACCATAACTGCTCTCTGTTTGCTGAGAATATCTTTCCCGAGGGACATTTTCTTCCCTCAGGCCTCTCTTGTTGATGACTGTCAGCCCATAAAATATTTGTTTCAAACACGCAAAGCTCTTACTGGGCGGTGAATATATTCATATAATATATTAAGTATAATATATATTAACCAAACCAGAGTATCACAGGTGAAGAATATATAGTTACCATAAAATGAAGAATATAGCCATCTCTTTATCTAAATTCCTGGCAAAACCTTCCTCTTGCTCGCTTTCTAAATAAAATAAATCCAAAATATAGATGAGATAAATATATAAGAAGATATAGAATCTATAAAAAGGTAAAGGTTCCCCTCACACATATGTGCTAGTCGTTCCTGACTCTAGGGGGTGGTGCTCATCTCCGTTTCAAAGCCGAAGAGCCAGCAGTGTCCGAAGATGTCTCCGTGGTCATGTGGCCGGCATGACTCAATGCCAAAGGTGCATGGAACGCTGTTTCCTTCCCACCAACGGTGGTCCCTATTTTTCTACTTGCATTTTTTACCTGCTTTCGAACTGCTAGGTTGGCAGAAGCTGGGACAAGGAACGGAGCTCACCCTGTTACGCGGCACTAGGGATTCTAACTGCTGAACTGCCAACCTTTCGACTGACAAGCTCAGCGTCTTAGCTACTGAGCCAACCCGTCCCTATAGAATCTATACACACACACAAATAAATGATTTTAGAAACAATTTCAGGGAAAGATCAGCAAAGGAAATATATAACTCAAGCAAAATTAAACATAGTTTACTTTTCATTTATTTCAAATTTTTCTTTCAAAAATTGTCACTCTAGTTTAGAATTAAATTTTGCAATATATATATATATATATATATATATATATATATATATATATATATATATATATATATATAAAAATGGCATATAATAACTGGAAGAAAAAATGAAAAAGAAGCAAGTTTATGCTCTTTTACTGTACAGGAGATGATTATTAAGCTAAATACTATGTAAAAGAATCTGGAGTTAATTATATTCCATATAATCAGACATGGGTTGACTTGTAATTTATTGCCCCCTAATTTGCATTTATTATCAAAGATAATCCATTTTCAGGAAGTGCAAAATAACATGATGTAAGCAGTGATCAAGAAGGCATGCTTTTAGCCAGCTCCAAAACTATGTTCCAGTCTTTTCAAAACCAATTATATACAATTTCAGGAAATAACACACCAAAGACAGCCAGGCAACTTGTAATTGAGAGGAGGAGGAGGAGGAGGAGGAGGAGGAGGAGGAGGAGGAGGAGGAGGAGGAGGAGGAGGAGGAGGAGGAGGAGGAGGAGGAGGAGGAGAAGAAGAAGGAAGAAGAAGAAGAAGAAGAAGAAGAAGAAGAAGAAGAAGAAGAAGAAGAAGAAGAAGAAGAAGAAGAAGAAGAAGAAGAAGAAGAAGAAGAAGAAGAAGAAGAAGAAGAAGAAGAAGAAATATATTCTTCATTTATATTCTGAGGGAATATAAATGTTCTTTTTCTTTTTCTTCAGTGCATAAGTTCTCACATCTGAAAAAATGGCAGTCAGCTCTGCTTTGAATTAAGATTAAAGACAGCTAATTAATCTCTGTAAAATCCCAAGGGATGCTGCCTTCTTGAATACCTATAAGTTGGATTTAGCATGCAAAGTATGAACATTGTTCTTTTGGAGAGGATCAAGATTAAGAAGAAGGAACATTCTGGTGACAGAGCAGTTCCTTGTCATCTTCCCTTCAGTGCATGGAATTTCTCTGCTGCCATTTTAAGGCAAGTAAGGCATCATGAGCCACGGTGGTGCAGTGGTTAGAACGTAGTACTGCAGGCTACTTCTGCTGACTGCTGGTTGCCTGCAATTTGGCAGTTCAAATCTCACCAGGCTCAACCATGGTTGACAAATGAGAACCCAGATTGTTGGGGACAATATGCTGACTCTGTAAACCGCTTAGAAAGGGCTATAAAGCACTGTAAAGCAGTATATAAGTCTAAGTGCTAAGTGCCTCTCTATTGCAGGAAGTAGGACCTGAATGGAGATATAGAATGAACTGTGATGGTGATAAAAGTGTTGAAGAGGATGGACCAGTTTGAATGAACATCTGAAGAGAAGGTTGAGATCTGCTCAAAGAATTTAGAATTCAGATCTGGGCTCTGTTGAAATTCAGTCAAGGAATGAAACAGCAGAGGAAAGAATCTTGCCCCCATTTCTTCTTGCCCTATCCTCAGGTACTTTGGAGAATTGATGAACCCCCTCTTGTCTCTGACAGCCCCTCAAGTACTGGAAGACTGAATAACAGAATAACAGACTTGGAAAGGACCTTGAAGGTCTTCTAGTCCAAATCCCTGCTCAGTCAGGAAACTCTATATATTTTCAGACAAATGGTTGTCCAATCTCTTCTTAAAAACCTCCAGTATTGGAGCACCCACAACTTCTGGAGGCAAGTCGTTCCACTCATTAATGGCACTTTTGTTGTTGTTAGTTGCGAAGTTGTGTCCGACCCATTGCAACCCCATGGACAACGTTCTTCCAGGCCTTTCTGTCCTCTACCATCCCCCGGAGTCCATTAAAGCTCAGTGACTCCATCCAGCCACCTCGTTTTCTGTCGTCCCCTTCTTCTTTTGCCCTCAATCTTTCCCAGCGTTAGGCTCTTCTCCAGTGAGTCCCTCCTTCTCATTAGGTGGCCAAAGTATTTGAATTTCATCTTCAGGATCTGGCCTTCTAAAGAGCAGTCAGGGTTGATCTCCTCTAGGACTGACCGGTTTGATCACGTTGCAGTCCAAGGGATACAAAGGAGTCCCAGCACCATAGTTTGAAGGCCTCAATTCTTTGGCACTCAAACTTTCTTAACTGTCATGAAATTTCTCCCTAGTGCTAGGTTGGTTGAACACTGCTATTGGGTCACCCCCTACTCCTTCTTTCCATTAAACTAGGCATACCCAATTCCTGCAACCTTTCTTCATATGTTTTCACCTCTGTTCCCCCAATCATCTTGTTGCTTTCATATCACCCCTAATTGACAGTCTAGTATCTAATTTAAAATTAAATTTAAACCAAAGTAGATACCCCTAGCAGAAGTGTAGTCTCAACATGTTTTTCTTCGGCAATCAATGATAGTCCCAATATCTGCTATTCAGTGGGAAATGACTCATTTCAGTCCTTCCCTTTTAATAACCTTGGGGACAATTTGGGAACATTTGGAAGAGGCATCAACAACTGAATGACTTATTCCAGGAAGATCTGTAGAGATTCTCAGTCCTCCAGGTCATGGTTGTCCCAAAGGGGCTTTTTCAGGAGGCAACTGGACTTGCTTTTTCTTTTGAAGATGTTTTGCTTCTCATCCAAGAAGCTTCTTCAGCTCTGGCAGGAGAGTGGGGAATGGAAGGATTTATATTCCTTATTTCAGGAAGGGACAGTTGGCACTACACAGGGATCATCTCAGACAAAATGCTTCACTTGGAATTAGATCCTCAAAACTCAGAGTAGCTCTTTTGATTCCCAACCCCCCAAACATCAGTTTGTTGTTTAGCCACTGCTGTGCTGTTTTAAGGTTAATGTTTTACTACTTGGTCAGAACACCAGTTTCCTATTACTGTTTTTGGGTTTGTGTGTGTATTTGTGTGTGTGTGTGAGAGAGAGAGAAAGAGAGAGAAGAGAAAGAAGAGAGAGAGAGAAAGAAAGGAGAAAAAGAGAAGAGAAAGGAGAGAGAGAGGGGAGAAAGAAGAAAGAGAGAGAAGAGAAAGGAGAGAGAGAGAGAAGAGAAAGGAGAGAGAGGAGAAAGAAGAGAGAGAGAGAAAAAAAAAGAAGAGAGAGAGAGAGAGAGAGAGAGAAGAGAAAGAAGAGAGAGAGAGAAAGAAAGGAGAAAAAGAGAAGAGAGAGGAGAGAGAGGGGGGAGAAAGAAGAAAGAGAGAGAAGAGAAAGGAGAGAGAGAGAGAAGAGAAAGGAGAGAGAGAGGAGAAAGAAGAGAGAGAGAGAAAAAAAGAAGAGAGAGAGAGAGAGAGAAAGAGAGAGAAGAGAAAGAAGAGAGAGAGAGAAAGAAAGGAGAAAAAGAGAAGAGAGAGGAGAGAGAGAGGGGAGAAAGAAGAAAGAGAGAGAAGAGAAAGGAGAGAGAGAGAGAAGAGAAAGGAGAGAGAGAGGAGAAAGAAGAGAGAGAGAGAAAAAAAGAAGAGAGAGAGAGAGAGAGAGAGAGAGAGAGAGAGAGACCTTTGCCTATGATTGATTCCAGTGGCTTTTGACTAGCATTCCGACTTCCAACATTAAATCATGGCAAAAAATGTTGTAAATGCAAATGATACATATACACACACAGTTTTGTTAATGTGTAACAAGGCCATTTCATGAATACATTTCGTTTCTCACCACTGAGTCCCTGAGCTTTTATTGTGGCCAGCTGCTCACTACCTTGGGTGTCAACATCTTTTCCAAAATCAATAAGTGATCAAGTAACCATCGCTGGATAACTTTAAGGATCACATCTTACTTGATATTTTGGGGTTGTGTGGAGTCCAGAATCTTTAGAGTAAGCCCAGATTTTGGTGATAAAAAGATGTACATTTTACAAGCCAAGTTGTTGTTGGAGGAATGAGGAGACTATAAATAGAGACGTCAGGAAAAAAAATTGGCTTTTGAAAGAATATGTGAGTCTCTTGGACTGCAAGGCGATTGTGTGTGTGTGTGTTTATTGGTTTGTGGTTATTAATTTCTAGGATTTTATTTTTAAGTTTTGCTTGGTTTCTTTAGCCATTATTACCCTTCCCTTCCCTTCCCTTCCCTTCCCTTCCCTTCCCTTCCCTTCCCTTCCCTTCCCTTCCCTTCCCTTCCCTTCCTTCCCCTTCCCTTCCCTTCCCTTCCCTTCCCTTCCCTTCCCTTCCCTTCCCTTCCCTTCCCTTCCCTTCCCTTCCTTCCCCTTCCCTTCCCTTCCCTTCCCTTCCTTCCCTTCCCTTCCCTTCCCTTCCCTATGTTTCAACTTATATGTGTTGGCACCTTCCACTGGCTTTGGACTATGCAAATCTTTGGAAGGATTATTAGAAATCAGAATACCAAGAAATTAGGAATCTGCCTTACTGTAACTATGGTAAAGGAGAAATTCACCGATTTTAGACCCAAGATTTATTCCAGCGGACTTTCATTTCAATCCCTTATTTATTCTCTCAAAAGTTAAGTCCTGTTGGATCTTCTCACCTCCTTGGTAGGATGTTATATTTGGACAATCCGCTGAACTAATCAAGCAAAGATCTCTCCATGTTTTTGTTCAAGCATAAGTGAATTTCTTCCTCTTCGAATTCAGATGAGCTTAGTCAAAAGACGCAACTGCATTATGATAGCGCTTCTCCATTTCAATAAAGACGTTTTTCAAGCTCAGTAACGGAAGGGTGAGAAAAGAGCCTCAGAGAGGAATCTATGAACATGAGAGAACGGCAAAGGTAGTAGCCTAATTCTCTTTGTTATCAAGTGAAATGACTTCACAAATATGACAATAAATCACTGTGGAAATCAATCCGAGCGGAGGCAACTGCTGCTGGCTGATAATGCATCAATCAATATTTAATGTTTACACTTTAATTAATCCACACGTAGGAAGCATTCTTTCAGTGACACGAAAAAGGGACCAGAAATAAAACACCTTTAATATCAAACAGGGGGTGACTGCTGGCCTATCTGTTAAACCTTGATTGGGCTTTCAATTGATCATTTCACACACGTCCCTCCTCCCCTTTCCCGGTTATACAGGCATACAATGTCGCATTTCGTTAGACAATAAATGCAGGGCAGGTTCCTGAGGAAAACAAAGAGAAAAAAGAAAGAAAGACAAAGAAAGGAGTTTTCAAAACAAAACAAAACAAAACAAAAAAAAAACCCCCTGGCTTTGGGTTCTTGCAAGTTTTTCCAAAACAAGAGGAAATGTCATTCTGAGAAATACATTATTTATGGAGGGGGGGAAGAATGGAGAAGAAGAATGGGGGGAAAAATAATCTATTTTCCTGGACATTCTCTCCCTTCGCGAAAGAAGGCTCTGTTTTTCTACTTCATGAAGCGAACAAAGACACTGATTTGTCTCCACCACCATCATCATCATCATTATCATCACCATCATAATCAGGAGGAGGAAGGAAGGAAGGAAGGAAGGAAGGAAGGAAGGAAGGAAGGAAGGAAGGAAGGAAGGAAAACATTTTTGCCACAACCCTGGATGAAATCAAAGAATGGAAAGTTGAAATCATCAGATATGGACACTTGTGAATTGCACTTGTGAATAATATTGCACTTGCCTGTTTGATTGACGCTTTGGGGGAGGGGATGCTCCCATTTTTCATTCATCAACTTCTGGAAGTTTGAGGATTTTCCAACTCTGTACATGAGATCCAAACCTTTTAATACCAATTACTTTTAATACCAATACACCAACTGTAGGATCCTTGGTGATCTCTGAGCTTGGTGGCTTTCTTGCATATTTTTCATTATCCAAATAGATAACATCATCAGCTGCTAGCACTGATGATGTTACCTAATTGGGTAATGAAATGTCTTCAAGAAAACAACCAACCTCAGAAATCAACCAGGACCCCACAATTCAAGGCTGAGCTTCAAATATTCTACTCTTGAACTCTTGTGGAAATCGTATAGAAACAGTTCATATTTCTTTACCTGCCTTCTGTAAATTCCTCTTTCGGAATATTTGAGCATCTTCTAGATCTGAGCCATAGCAAACTAAATTTTCTATGACTGTCCTTCATAATCTATGGCAGCTTTTGTCTGATGAAAAGGTGGGGAGTGGTAATTGAAAACACAACAACATTTCTGAGCAGTGAAATCAATCCTTTGTGGAAACTAAGCGACAGTGGGAAAAGGTTATTATTGTTGGTATTGTTACTGAATGCTTAACACTGTTCGGAAATTGGTACTTGTCAGAGACAAACTGAAAGTACCTAATGAAATTATTATATCACCTCACTAAAGCTCAGATGTTAGCTGTAGGCGATGGAAGCTATAAACATTCCAGAATAGGAACAATAGGCCTGAGAAAGTCATGGAAATAACTGCCAACTTTCTCACTGTAAAGGCAGTTATTTTAGTTTAAATGAGGGCTGTATTTTGATTCTGATTTGCTGAGGCGGGCGGGAAAAGAGAGAGAGAATGGAATTGGGTAAGCCTCGTTTAATGAAAAGAAGGACGGGGGTGACATGATAGCAGTGTTTCAATATATTAGGGGCTGCCACAAAGAAGAGGGAGTCCACGAGAGGTGGGTTTCAGTAGGTTCTGACCAGTTCTGGAGAACCGGTAGCGGAAATTTTGAGTAGTTCGGAGAACCGGTAGTAAAAATTCTGACTGGCCCTGCCCCCATCTATTCTCTGCCTCCCGAGTCCCGAGTGATCGGGAGGAAATGGGGATTTTGCAGTATCCTTCACCTGGAGTGGGGTGGGAATGGAGATTTTACAGTATCTTTCCCCTGCCACGCCCACCAAGCTACGCCCACCAAGCCATGCCACGCCCACCAAGCCACACCCACAGAACCGGTAGCAAAAAAATTTGAAACCCCTACTGGAGTCCACCTATTCTTCAAAGCACTAGAAGGCAGAACAAACCAAGACTGGTAAGAGACGACCAGGAGTATGGATAATTGTCTGAAATATTTGAGGGGTTGACACAAAGAAGAAGGGACAATCTATTCTCCACGGCACCTGAAGGCAGGACAAGAAGCAGCGGATGGAAACTAATGAAGGAGAGAAGCAACCTGGAACTGAGGAGAAACTTCCTAACAGTGAGGACAATTAATCAGCGGAACGACTTGCCTTCAGAAATTGTGGGTGCTCCAACACTGGAAGTTTTAACGAAGAGTTTGGACGACCATTTGTCTGAAATGGTTTAGGGTTTCCTGCCTTAGCAGGAGGTTGGACTAGAAGACCTCCAAGGTCCCTTCCAACTCTATTCTTCTGTTCTGTTCCGAATTTATTGAAACAAAAGTAAAGCGACTCTCAAAAATCTTGAAAAGACAATTTAATAAAATCAGACTGTGTGGTGCAGGTGACAGTATAATTAAATTGTCTTTCTACTCTGCCAGTTTTAGGTAAGCTCTTTTTAAAAAACAACAATAAGACACACACACACACCACAGTCCAATAATCTAGACAGTGGAACTTAAAAAAAAAAATTACAACTCTGCTTTATCCTATATCAAATAGTATGTTTACTTGGCTCATAAATCAGGATCCTGAAGAGATACCCCTGCTATAGCCTATTCCTCATTATAATTGTCCATAGCTTTGAAAATAATGTTATACATTTAGTTCTCAGCTTACAATCAATTGTTTAGTGGCTGTTTGAAGTTAAAACAGCACCGGAAAAAGTGAGCTGTGACACCTACGACCATTGCAGAATCCCCTGCAATGGGGGTCAAATCTGGACACTTGGCAACTGACAGGTACTTATGACAGTTGCAGTGTCCCAGTGATCACCTCATGCAACCTTCTGACAAGCAAAGTCGATGGGGATGCCAAATTTGCTTAACAACTGGGTTACCAACTTAACCACTGTAGCAATTCGTTTAAGCTACGAAAGTGTTGTGATTTAGGCTTACTGAGTCATTACAAGACACAATTAGTCCCAAACAAACCTATTTTATTGTAACAGCTGAGAATTACGTTCATTCCCAGCTGAGTCCCAATTAGCTGCAAAACAAGTCCTTCAGAAGAAGTCTTTTGGGATAATCACCAGCCTTTATCTTCTTTGACACCCTGCCAAAGGCCTTACTTGGCAAAGCCCCACAAAGTTCAGAAACAAACAAAAGATGCCGACTGGAAACAGAGTTAGCAATGTTGCTTTCCTGCAAAAAGGCCCAAGTGCTTTTGTTTCTCTTTTAAGCCTTATGGGAGGGGCCAATCATCTCCTGGCCTTACTCCCAAGTCGTCCCTTTTGCTTTAGCTGCTCTTGCCTTCTGGCAGCTCTGCGCATGCGTGCACTAGGAACAGGCTTCTCCTGTTACTCTGCCTCTCTACCGTCCGACTCTGGGGGCTCCAGAGTCCGTGCATCACTCCCAGATGGCCCTGGCTGCATCTCTGCCTCTAATGCAGAGCCCTCATCCGGGCCTTCCCCATACTCCAGGACTGGACCATGTTCCTCCCCAGCCTCCTCACTGTCCGACTCTGCTGCCAGCTCTGCAGGCTGCTGGCGGACCACAACAGAAAGGTTGTAAAATTGGGCAAAACTCTCTTAACAACTGTCTCGCTTAGTGATGGAAATTTTGGGCTCAGATCTGGGCGTATGTTGAGGACTACCTGTCCTTGGAAGATACTTTCCAGATGCTCCACTAATAGATGCCAACATGAACCCATGTGCTTGTTATAGCAATAGTGCTTAGACTTATATACCACTTCACAGTGCTTGGCAGCACTCTCTAAGTCAGGGGTGTCAAACTCAAGGCCCGTGGGCCAGATCTGACCCACTGGGTGCTTAGATCTGATTTTTTTCCAGTTCTTTTTCTTCAACTCCGGCATCTCCTGGTACCACGATGTCAATAAATTGTACGTTTCGGTTTTCGACAACTGTGATATCTGGCATGTTGTGTTCCAAGTGACGATCTGTCTGTATTCGAAAGTCCCACAAGAATAATAAAAAGATGATGATGATGATGATGATGATGATGATTAAAAATTGCAGGTTCTCTGAAGAACAGAGAAGGCAAAAGTTGTTCTCCCACTGCATCGTGTTTAAAGTGCTTGATTTCTGGCAGGGACAAACCCCCCCCCCAAAATTCAGCAACCTGCTTGCCACATTAATAAAACGGCTGCCAGATCCAAAACTGTTAATCGATAGCCTTGGCTGAACCACTGTTTATTAATAGTGCTTCCTACTCTATCTGGAGACATTCGAAAACTCCAAACAACTTTGGCTATTTATTAACAAAGTACTGTGAAACCGTAACCCCCATAAAGATAATAAACTTCCCCTCCTCCCCCCCCCACTTTTTTTTGCTTTGTAATGGCAACAAAGGAAAAGGCATTCTCATTACTTATTAAGATGTGCTACATGCTTTGTATATTGAGTTTCTTCGTAGACTTTGAACTGTTATCCCTCGTCATTCTATTTCGGAGACAAACATCAAAGCAGCCTGATCTTAACGAAGCTTCTGACGAGGGGAGGCCTTTCAGAGAATATTAATGCCCTATTGAAGAGCAAAAGCTAAGAAGGAGTTGTAATCCCCTAAAGAGC
The DNA here is from genome assembly GCF_029215685.1 of Pituophis catenifer annectens. Classification (NCBI taxonomy): domain Eukaryota; kingdom Metazoa; phylum Chordata; class Lepidosauria; order Squamata; family Colubridae; genus Pituophis; species Pituophis catenifer. Next base: position 20,682,068 of record NW_027256893.1, read on the forward strand.
TGGCCTTGAGAATCTTAAGAATATAGGCCCGGTAGTATGCATGCTTGATAGATCAGAGTTGTTGTTGCTGTTGTGGTAGCTGTTAATGTGCAGCTTCGGTGAACGAGAGGGCCTGGTGTATCAAGCATGGGACGAGCTGATCCGCCATGCGGATTTCAAGCATGCAGATGGACAATAGGGATTTTGTTGGTGATCCTGAGCCAGCCAAGGTGTAGTGTAACCGGAAATCAAATATGTTGGCGAGTTGTTCCTTCAAGGGTGTAAGAACTTCAGTTAGGAATGTTATAAATCTCAAGCGTTCAGCTCTGGACTTCTGTTCTTTGCGCCTTTCTCATATGGATCCCTCTTAGTCATTTGCAATTTTTAGACACGCTCTTTTCATCAGTCCTAGGATTACAGCTCAACATTGTGGGTTAGGCCTGCAATCTTGGGAGCAGATGCAAACCTTCACAGGGAAGAAAGTTTTTTTTACCTATGTTCCAAAAAATTTCCATGGTGGGATCTTTTAAAAGAGGAGGAGGAGGAGGAGGAGGAGGAGGAGGAGGAGGAAGGAAGAGGAGGAGGAGAAGAAGAGAAAGAAGAAGAAGAAGAAGAGGAAGAGGAAGAGGAAGAGGAAGAGGAAGAGGAGGAGGAGGAGGAAGGAGGAAGGAGGAAGGAGGAAGGAGGAAGGAGGAAGGAGGAAGGAGGAAGAAGGAAGGAAAAGGAGAAGAAGAAGGAGGAGAAGAAGAAGAAAAGAAAGAAGAAGAAGAAGAAGAAGAAGAAGAAGAAGAAGAAGAAGAAGAAGAAGAAGAAGAAGAAGAAGAAGAAGAAGAAGAAAAGGAGGAGGAGGAGGAGGAGGAGGAGGAGGAGGAGGAGGAGGTAGTAGTTATAAGTATGAATCATTTTCCAGTTGACATGGTCACATCTAAAGATCTCATGGGTGTAGTAAGCAGGTGCCAACATTTCTCCCATTACAAGCAATTGCACCTTCTTCCTCTTAAGCTTTTATTACTGAGTATGTTATCTCGTGGCAAAGGAAGGGGAGAACAAGAGGGAGGGGGAAACCTTTAGGAGCTGAATTGTGCTGTCAGTTTTCCACATCTCGAAAGCTCTTTTGAGTCAGTCAGAAAGACGGATGTGTCAGAAGGCTATCAATCACAGCCTAGTTTTCTTTTCTGCCATCGGAAACAAAGTGTGTCAACGTGGCCTTGAATAAAAATGCCTTCATCTCATTAAGGTGGCACTCATGGCTGCCCAAAAGTCTGGAGAGGAAAAGAAGAAGAAGCCCCCTCCCCCATTTGTATTTCCTGCAGTGTTGTCTTTCAGATGGATGGTTTAGCTTTGATCGCTATCAAGGTGGGTCAATTGACTTGTCCACATCTATGGGATGAATGAAATTGAAGCACTACTACATCCCAAACTGATGGACAACAGGAGAAAAAAGGAGGTTGGATGTATGGGCCATTTCAAGGTGAACAGGGGATCGTCTAGTCCTACATATATATTTTTTATTTCTGAATAGGATGTCAACTTAATGTTACATTTTAGGGCTCCTCTAAAGAATAACTTTCTTTTAATCTTTTTTGGATGGTATCAACTTTCATATAACCATTGATGTTGTTGTTAGTTGCAAAGTCGTGTCTGACCCTTCGTGACCCCATGGACAATGTTCCTCCAGGCCTTCCTGTTCTCTACCATCCTCTGGAGTCCATTTAAACTCACGCCAACTGTTTCAATGACTCGATCCAGCCACTTCGTTCTCTGTCGTCCCCTTCTTCTTTTGCCCTCAATCGTTCCCAGCATTAGGCTCTTCTCCAGTGAGTCCTTCCATCTCATTAGGTGGCCAAAGTATTTGAGTTTCATTTTCAGGATGAAGATGCTTCTAAAGAGCAGTCAGGGTTGATCTCCTCTAGGACTGACTGGTTGGATCGCCTTGCAGTCCAAGGGACTTTCAGGAGTCTTCTCCAGCACCAGAGTGCCTCCATTCTTTGGTGCTCAGCCTTCCTTATGGTCCAACTTTCACAGCCAGTGGTGGGAAATCAAACTCAAATCAAAGATTGACCCTGAGTATGAGCAATGTAACCAGAAGATGATTGGATAAGACCATTGAAGAGAGTGCTGGGGAACTAATATGGTTCTAGCATCCAAGTCTAGGAACCAAAGACTTTTAATCATGAGTTCTCAGAACTATGCCCCACACTCAACCATTGGCCTTCCAAGACTGACTTGAAGTGTTTTGACTTAAGTTCTGCTTCTTGAAAAGGTCTTTATTTTGCCTTTATTTTGAAAAGTAGCTTCAGTTTTCTCCCAAGTAGAGTTGTCTGCTCGATAGTCCTGTAGATAAAAAGATGAATTATAACAGAAATAGAATAGAGTAACAGAGTTGGAAGGGACCTTGGAGGTCTTCTAGTCCAACCCCCTGCTCAGGCAGGAAAACCTACACCACTTCAGACAAATGGTCATCCAAACTCTTCTTTAAAACTTCCAGTGTTGGAGCATTTACAACTTTTGGAGGCAAGTTGTTCCACTGATTAATTGTTCTAACTGTCAGGAAATTTCTCCTTGGTTCTAAGTTGCTTCTCTCCTTGATTAGTTTCTACCCATTGCTTCTTGTTCTACCCTCAGGTACTTTGGAGAATAGCTTGACTCCCTCTTCTTTGTGGCAGCTCCTGAGATATTGGAACACTGCTATCATGTCTCCCCTAGTCCTTTTTTTCATTAAATTAGACATACCCAGTTCCTGCAACTGTTCTTCATATGTTTTAGCCTCTAGTCCCTTAATCTCCTTTGTTGCTCTTCTCTGCACTCTTTCCAGAGTCTCAACATCTTTTTTACATCATGGCGACCAAAACTGGATGCAGTATTCCAAGTGTGGCCTTACCAAGTCATTATAAAGTGGTAGTAACACTTCACGTGATCTTGATTCTATCCCTCTGTTTACGCAGCCTAGAACTGTGTCGGCTTTTTTGGCAGCTGATGCACACTGCTGGCTCATATTTAATTGGTTGCCACTAGGACTCCAAGATCCCTCTCACAGTTACTACTATTGAGCAAAGTACCACATATAGTGTACCTGTGAATTTTGTTTTTCTTGCCTAAATGTAGAACCTTACTTTTTTCTCCATTGAATTTCATTTTGTTAGATAGCGCCCAATGTTCAAATCTGTCAAGATCCTTCTGTATCTTAAGCCTATCTAGAATAGGATAGGATAGGATAGGATAGGATAGGATAGGATAGGATAGAATAGAATAGAATAGAATAGAACTTCCAGTGTTGTAGCATTCACAACCTCTGGAGGCAAGTTGTTAATTTCTTTCTAGAGTCTCAACATCTTTTTTACATCATGATGACCAAAACTGAATGCAGTAGAAATCAAACCCTCTTGTTTATTCTTGCAGGCAACTAAACCAAAAACATTTCCTTGCTTCTCACACCATTTCTGTGCCCATCTCTTCCAAAAATTAAACCCAAATAGCCGATATGCATGGCTTGTTTCTAATAAACATTTCCCCCCCTCTTTTTTTTTTCTTTTTTGGCAGAAATACATTCGGCAGCAACTGGGGTCACAGGATGATTTACAAAACTGTCATTGTCATATGGTGTTAATTTGATAGCTCGTTTCAAGTGACATCTGCGAGAAACAGTTGGATATGCTTCAGCTTTTGCATTAATTAACTCAAGTTTCTAATTAATTATGCAAAGCTGAAAACAAACAAATAAAAATAGAGTGAAAAATAATAGCTAAAAAGCCAAGATAAGATGCAGTCTAACACCTCTCTTCTGATTCCTCCGGTTACTGAGATGTATGGCGTGGCTTTGGTTTCCATTGGCACCGGATATTGTTATTGTTATTATTATTAATTATCTGTGGTTAGATTTCACAGACTAAGACTGGTGAAAACTTAAAAATTCAAGTCCTGATCACAGACCTAAGAATTGTGTAAGTCGTGCCTAAGGATACAGGCAATTCCAAGGAAGTGTTATTGGGGTTTTTTTTTTTGTTGTTGTTGTTGTTGTAAAATTAGGGTATCCAGGTCTCATAAATTCAAATTTTGCAAATATTGGATGTGTCCTAATACCTATAAGCATCACAGTATCTCCACAATCATGTGATCCAAATCTAGGTGGCTGCAACTGGCATTTATTAAGGATGATTTTGGCATTTAATGGTCATGCAATCACCATTTACAATGTTTCCAACTTGCTTCCAACCAGCGAAGTCAAGAGGGGGAAACTGGATTCGCTTAAGGACCATGTGATTCAGCTGGGTTTTGCTTAATGACCCTGTGGACAATAACTGTAGTGATTCCCTCAATGTCAGAACTGCCATCATATTCTTGAGCTTCGCAGTTGCTAGCTGCCAGTCTGCCATGAACTATGAGGGAGGAAGTTGGTCAGGAGTAGGCAAACTATTCATCATAGCTTCCAGAGGCACCATCACAAGTTCAAAACGCTAGGAATGGAAAGCAATAGCTCACCAGCCAGCCCTCTGTTGAAGACACAGTTTCCTAAATAATTTATTCAAATATAAATGGACAATAAGGGATCATCAAGATGGAGGAACTTGGGGAGGAACCGGAAGGGAAAAGTTAACTGGGAAAGGTTGGTACAAACTTCAGTTCCGGCTTTGCTATATTGTAAACCACTTGACTTTTAGTAAAGTATACCTTTCAACACAAATGGAGTCGAGGGTCTTTCTTGTGTATAGGACAATGTTGGAGCAAGTCTGACACTTAATAAGCATGGTTAAAAAAAAGTTAAATCAGCAACTTAACAATGGTTTTGCTTAGCAATAGAAGTCCTGGTCCCAATTGTGGTTTTAAGTCAAGAACTACTTAATTTTTATATCCGTCCCTGTATTAGATGTTTAGTAGTCATTTATATCCATCTTTGTATTAAGAGCATACAATATAGTGTTCAATGTAACTTGCCGTGCAAAGATCAGTTTCACGTCGCTTCAACCTTTGCACAATTTTATACATAATTCAGCGTTTGGAAATTATTTTAATGCACGCACGCTGATTCTAATGTATTATAAGTTGTCTGCGAAAATCAATTTTAAAAATAAACAGTCCCAACATAAAATAATTTCTCGGCTGCTGTGCAAGGTTTTGAGTCAGCAAAGAAAAAGAAATTATGATTTTGTACAGGCATCATGTTGCTGTCAGGATGTGCATGATCAGTTACTTTACTTATGAGTGTGGTTGATGTGCCCAACCAATGACTTCATTACTTGGATAGTGGGGTGAAACTTCTAGACAGAATGCAGAATTTTCAACCTGGCTTTTAAAGAAATTATTGGCAGTATCATTGACATATTTTTTTTTGTAAAAAAGAAATCTGGTACATTTCTTTTCAGTGTTTAATTTTTTGCATTTTTAAAGGCATCCTAACCTCAGACATCCATAAGAATGTTCTTAGCAAAACCTGAAATATGAAATAAATTTGGGTTCTGCATTTTATCTTGTTACCGATCATAGATTTGCCAGATTCCTTCTCCTTCTCCTTCTCCTTCTCCTTCTCCTTCTCCTTCTCCTTCTCCTTCTCCTTCTCCTTCTCCTTCTCCTTCTCCTTCTCCTCCTCCTCCTCCTCCTCCTCCTCCTCCTCCTCCTCCTCCTCTCCTCATCACTGGATCATTTCCTCCCTCCCTCCCTTTGATTTGATTGCTAAATTTGTCTATTATTATCCTATGACTATCATTAAGTGTTGTACCTTATGATTCTTGATGAATGTATCTTTTCTTTTTATGTACACTTGGAACATATGCACCAAAGACAAATTCCTTGTGTGTCCAATCACACTTGGCTAATAAAGAATTCCTATTCTATTCTATTCTATTCTATTCTATTCTATTCTATTCTATTCTATTCTATTCTATTCTACTCTACTCTACTCTACTCTACTCTACTCTACTCTACTCTACTCTACTCTACTCTAGTCTAGTCTAGTCTACTCTACTCTACTCTACTCTACTCTACTCTACTCTACTCTACTCTACTCTACTCTGTTCCTTCTTTCCTCCCTTCCTCTATAAGACACTGCTCTGTTTTTCAGATAGATACCCACAGGCAATAGGGCTCATTAATGAATCCTTTTCTTTTACCAAGTCAAATTGGGCAAAACCCAGCTTTTATCTATCTCAACATATGCAAATTCGATAAGCATTCCTTTCACCTCTCCACGCAGTAAATTCATTAAAAAATGTTGACAAATGCACGGCCCAGAGCTGAACTTCTTAGCAGTTAATTTTTTAATGTAAACCTCTCTGATTACACATAAGTTAGGAAAAATTTATACTTTACATATTTATAATTTAGAGTTATAAGGGCTGTCTAACTCAATTCTGGGCAGTGAGCAGATTAAAAACAGATTCAGTACCCGAAAATAAAACAAAACAAAAAAATAACTTAACAATAAGCGTAATGGAAGAAACAAATACATCCTAAACAAAAATAGATATTGGGCATCCCTCAACCAGTGCCCCAATTTGAGGAGGGGGTGGTGATGGAACCTATTTTCAGAGACTGTCGAAAACCTTGTAGGGGGGCTAGTAAAATTCATCCTCTAATTTGGTAATGTAATTCTATAATTAGAAAGAGGATGTAGATATCTTAGACATAAATAGATATCAGGCATATATATTACAGGAAGCAATGATTTTTCCTCAAAGCATTATATTAGAGGAAACCACTTAAAAAGCTACATTAAGAGAGATTGTACCCTCTCCTTCCACCATCCAATTTTTTTTTAAAAAAAAAACAACAACTTTTCTGCAATTTTTTTTGAAACTCAAATGGATGGCCTCTGTGGAAAGAGAGAAAGAAGCATGTTGTTAACTTGGGAGGAGAACATAAAAATGTATGAATTGTTCATTCTCTCTTTTCTTTTAATTTTTTTCCTTTTTATTAATATAAATAAAAAAGAGCAACATATTCAAAATCCATGTAGACAGTGTGTTGTCTGGTTACAGTTCTTTTGAGTAATAAGCATCACAGTAATGATAATAGTATTCTCTAATACCCTGTTTCCCCCAAAATAAGACATCCCCTGATAATAAGCGCAATGGGGCTTTTGAGCGCATGGCAATAAGGCCAAGTGCTTATTTCAGGGTTTGAAAAAATATAAGACAGGGTCTTATTTTTGGGAAAACATGGTTGTAATCTCATAATAAGAGTGCTTTTCCCTCATAACATCAATACATATTAATTGTTAATGCTAATCAAAATTAATCAAAGTTAACAAGTTACGGTAAACAATCCTAACAATAAGATTAATCTTTCTCTTATGGTTTTGGAAGTTCTAACTCCTGTTTCTGTTATTTAACCATAGATAGAATAGATCCCATACGTCAAAATATTTAGTTCCTTTTCCTTAATTTCAAACGTTAGTTTATTCATTTCTGCACATTCTAAAATTTTTGTTATTATCTTTTCTTCTGTGGGGATCTCCTCACCCTTCCAATGTTGTGTGAACACAATTCTGGCCGCTGTTAACACGTGTAGTATTAAGTATGCATTTCTTTTATTGTTCATTCTCATCAAAGGTCCATCAAATCTTCAGGGACACAAGCTTCTTGAAACCAGTACCTGCTGGTGTTCCTTGAGAAATACATCATGGTCCTTGAAGGTGTAACAAAGGCAAAAGTGGATGTGGCCAAATCCAAAAATAATTTCCCTCCAGAAAGAAAGATGGACATCTGCAGATCTTCTTGGATCGCACCTTTTACTCTTTAATGCCACATACGTTCATTTTGACTTATTTAAAAGTCAGCATGGAAAAGTCAGCTCTTCTTGCAACTTGGGTGTATCACTGATAAGTGATAGGATTGTTTCTCCTATAAAACTAGATATGCCCACTGGCCACCATGTTTGGACATGGGCAATCCAGAAGTTGAGGATAAGAAGATCCAGAATTTAGAGGTTCCAAAGAGAACCTTAGGATCCAGAATTTTCGAGAAGCTCAATGGGATGTTCCAGAATGCATTTCTGTTTCCTATCCACAAGAGGCATGGAGCTAAACATTCTAAATATTAGTTGCCTATGAATGGGTATGGAGATACAAATTCACGCAAGATAGCTGAACCCTTTGAAAGGTATGTTTTCAAAAACTGCAGGCGGGAATATCAAGATGGTATACAAACTGGTCCAAAACTGGGTTTCTCCTGTTTGATGTTTGTTTGATTCTCAGTCCTCCAGGTCATGGTTGTCCCAAAGGTGCTTTTTCAAGAGACTAACTTTGTTTTTTTTCCCCTTGAAAACATTTCGCTTCTCATCCAAGAAGCTTCTTCAGTTCTGAAGAAGATGAAGAACTGAACTGAAGAAGCTTCTTGGATGAGAAGCAAAACGTCTTCAAGGAAAAAAAAAAAGAAGAGAACATCCAGTTGCCTCTTGAGAAAGCACCATTGGGACTCCTATTTGATGAAACCAAAATTTTTCCAAGGATTCTTTAAAGCGACTCTTAGATTTCTATCAGGCAGGACATTATTCTTTGACACATTCTACATTGGGGAAGCTTTTCCACCAATGACTATTAAATAAAGGAAATATATAGCCTTCCCCCCCTCTCCCCTTTCTCTTTCTTTCCTCCTTCTAAGACGTTCAAGCAGCAAACAACCCCATGAAGAATGTCATCTCCATGACTTTGTCAGCCTGTTCTTCATGCAAGTTTCATGACCGCATTTACTCTTAATTGATCCTGCAGCTACGCGCCCCTTATGGAGTGTTTTAAATCAATGTCAACCATAAAGTGGTACTAAACTGTACAATATCTTTTTTTTCCCCCTCCCTCCTCCTTGGCTTCCCCTAGTTGCAGTTAAAGATAACTTATTTATGAGGGCGCAAGGAAAACTAAGAGGGCATGAATATAAATATGATGAAACACCCAAAGACAGGCAGTATCTTTCTGAATTAAATTTTTTTTTTGTCCCCTGTCTTCTCCTGTTTTATAGATTTGGGAATCTGAAGGAAGACTTCACACGTATGTATATAAAGCGTAATCTGCCTGTAATTCGTACACGTGGATGTAGATACCTGGACATAAATGACACTTTCATTGTTTAATAACTTACCTGAACAGAAAGCGACAGAAATATGGGAAATAACAGAATAACAGAGTTGGAAGGGACCATGGAGGTCTTCTAGTCCAACCCCCTGCTCAGACAGGAAACCCCGTACCATTTCAGATAAATAATTGTCCAATCTCTTCTTTAAAACCTCCAATGTGGGAGCATTCACAATTTCTAGAGGCAAGTTGTTCCACTGATGTCTGAAATGGTATAGGGCAGAGATGTCAAACTCGATTTCATTGAGGGCCGCATCAGGGTTGTGTTTGACCTGGGAGGCCAGGATGGGATGGCCAGGGTGTGCATCGGGGGTGAAATGCTCCTGGTTCGGACCGGATCGCCTGATCCTGTAGCGATGGAGGCGGGTGGTTCGGAGAACCGGTAGCAAAAATCCCTGCCCCCCCCATGCCCAGCTGAGCCACACGATCATTAGAGGCTTTTTTTCTTTTAAATGCCTCTGACGATCAGGCAACTCAGCTTGGATTATCAGAGGCATTTAAAAGAAAAAAAGCCTCTGCCGATCAGGCAACTCAGCTGGGATCGTCAGAGCCTTTTGAAAGCATTTTTTTACAACCTCTTCGCCGAAGAGGTTGTAGAAAAAATGATTTTAAAAGTAAAAAATAAAAAATAAAAATTGGCCATGCCCGCCCAGTCACATTAGCCCACCACCAAGCCACGCCCACAGAACCGGTAGTAACAAATTTTAGATTTCACCACTGGCGTGCATGGCCAGCTCGATGTCACTTGTGTCAGGGGCGCCTGTAGGGCACTCTGCCAGCGAAAATGAGTTCCCAAGCTCTGTTTTTGGCTGCGACGGCCTCCTGCAACCCTCTGCCAGAGAAAACGGAGCTTGGGAGTGCTGCCCGTGGCCCTCCCGAGCTTCATTTTCTCTGGCAGAGGTACCGTGGGCCAGTCCTTCGCTGTTTCCAAGGCAACTCCATGGGCCAGATCTGAGCACCCTGCAGCCAAATCTGGCCCCCGGGCCTTGAGTTTGACACCCCTGGTATAGGGTCTCCTGCTTGAGCAAGGGGGGTGGACTAGAAGACCTCCAAGATCTCTTCCAACTGTGTCATTCTATTAAACTGAGTATCTAGAACGCCGTTAGAATAGCATTCCTTGATGCAACTTAAAGCAATTGCCCGGGGCTAAATAAATTCCAGGGCTTCATTGATAAAACAGAGGCCTTCACGCAAGAGCATTTTGTCTAGGGTTGTTTCAGATATGAAATTGTCTCCAAATGATGGTTCTCCCCTTGACATCAATTGAAACTGCTGTAATCAAGACCTCTCGCTCAGTCTCATCTGAACCTTAAGCTTTGTAAATAGCTTTCAGCAAACTGCTGTTTTATAGCTTCAGCTTGCTTCGTCGATGTGGGAATAAAATGCTTTGGCAGGAAAGAGTCTAAGGATACCGACGGCAGAGAATATTTGTGGCTCAGAGTTAAATTGTGGAGTCATTCCCTCCACAATTCCATTCTAAATATTAGAATGTGCAGAAATGGATGGATTAATGCTTACTATTAAGGATAAAGAAGAAATTAAATATTTTTTGATATGGGATGTATTCTATCAATGGCTGGACAATAGGAACAGAAGTTAGAAAGGAGGAGATATAAAAAGAGGAAATGTTAATGTGAAAGTTGTTAAAAAAAGTGATGTTAAATATTATCGTTATTATAATGTGTTTCCCTGAAAATAAGACCCTGTCTTATATTTTTTTGAACCCTGAAATAAGCGCTTGGCCTTATTTTCGGGGTGGTCTTCTTATTTTGGGGTGTGTGGAGCAAGATGGGGTTCCTCTTGCCGTCTTACCAGATTTCCAGCTCTGTCTCCCCAACCCTAACCAGAGGAAATGACAGGGACAGGCTGTGCATGCAGTTCAATATTTTTGGGGAGGGCTTATTTTAGCACATGAGCTCAAAAGCCCGATTGGGCTTATTATCAGGGGATGTCTTATTTTTGGGGAAACAGGGTATTATTATCTTATTAATATTATGGTGATGAATGCTACAACAAATATGTGGATTATGATTGTTTAGAAATAAGTGTATCCAGATCACACAGTGTTTGATGGAAATTGAATGTTATATAAATAAAACAAATAAAACATGAAAAAAAAAGAAGAGTTAAATTGTGGAGTCCTTGGTGTTCTCTGAGCTTGGTGGTTTTCTTGAAGTCATTTCACTACCCAGCAGTTAGGTAAAATCATCAGGGAATGAAGGCAAATATATGTGTCTCAGGATAATGTTGCAGGATTCAATTTGGATCGGTCACCAGAGGTTTAGTCTTCCGAGCTTTCAAACTCGTGCTGGAGCCCAACCTCAGGAAATTTCTCTCTAACAGAATATGTGCTTTGTTATACTACGTATAAAATTGTCCAAAGCTCACATTCTGGTAGAGAGAGCTTCCCTGAGGATGGGCTCCAGCACGAGTCTGAAAGCTTGGAAGACTAAACTCTGGTCCTGGTGACCGGCCCAGATTGGATCCTGCAAAATCATCAGTGTTAGGTGCTAGCACTGATGATGTTACCTAGTTGGGTAATGAGACATCTGCAAGAAAATAACCAAGCTCAGAGAGCACCAAGGACACCACAGTTAAAGGAGGTGGCTCAGCTAGTATTCTAGACTAGACTAGACTAGACTAGACTAGACTAGACTAGACTAGACTAGACTAGACTAGAATAGAATAGAATAGAATAGAATAGAATAGAATAGAATAGAATAGAATAACAGAGTTGGAAGGGACCTTGAAGGTCTTCTAGTCCAACCCTCTGCTTAGGCAGAAAACCCTACACCACTTCAGACAAATGATTGTCCAATCTCTTCTTAAAAACTTCCAGTGTTGGAGCATTCACAACTTCTGCAGGCAAGTTGTTCCACTGATGAATTGTTCTAACTGTCAGGAAATTTCTCCTTAGTTCTAGGTTGCTTCTCTCCTTGATTAGTTTCCACTGCAACTGTTGGAACTGGGTGTGTCTAGTTTAATGAAAAGAAGGACTAGGGGAGATTTGTTAGCAGTGTTCCAATATCTCAGGGGCTGCCACAAAGAAGAGGGAGTCAAGCTATTCTATTCAGTTTTTCCCAGTTGAGGTTAGATTTACGTTCTCATATTCCTAGCTGACATAGCCAATCGCTAGAGGCCATCTAGGAATTACGTGTTGTATTTAAAGTCCAGATCTTTCCTAATGTCTTGAAAGGTAGATCTAGAATCTTCTGTTTAGCACCATATACTGTGATCTTATGCATTCAAAAATGAGTCATGCATTGGTTTAACAAACCCAGGTCAACAACAACAAACACAACTCCCAATTCCTGCACTCATCTAACCTGCTTTGCCAAAATAGTTAGATCAGTTTATGGATTGACCTGATAAGCTCGTTCACACAACATGCTAAGGCAGTCATTTGAGTTCCACGACATGTTGAAATATAGTCCATCCAACATACATTTTAGTATGATGTGTGAATTTACACCTGCTGCGTGAATCATCCTTGAAGCATTAGATTTTATCATCAACTTATGGCCAGGTGAATGTAGATATTCGACGGAAGAGAGATTTCCACTTCAATGTTCACCCAAAGATACTACTGGAGAAATATGGATCCACAGTCTCTCTCCTGCCCCAAGAAAACTTAGCTAAATTGAGATTCAAAGAAAGAATGATAGCGCTCTATCTTGGACTGTTATGTTGGTGCATTGCTAAGTTAGATTCATTTGCCAATTACATCTTTGAAGAACAATCAAGAGAACATCTGGGGGTATTAATGACATCTTGTTATGCAGCTCCAGGAAACCTGAAGCGCTGGATTATTTCCTATATCATATTACTCAAGTATGTAAGACACCAATATATAATTCATGCTTGCATAATAATGAAGGGTAGGGGAAGAATTGTTCCATAATGTTTTAAACATCTACTAATCCATTTGCCTATCTGCATTCTGCTTTATGGTGGAATCAAGCAGAGATAACTTCAGTGTCAACTGCTGATCCATTGCAAGAGAGGCACGTTCAGTTCAAAGAGAAGTTTCTGCCTTTGGAGAAATTTTGAAACAATCCTCCGTTCGATTTTTCTGCCCACAAATTAGATGGAGCATTTTGAAAGACCTGTTTCTATATTTCTGAAGTATTACTTTTATTAAAAAAGAAAGCTCAAACTGCCCAAGGAGCTGCTGATACAGTTCTACAGAGGAATTATTGAGTCTGTCATCTGCACCTCTATAACTGTCTGGGTTGGTTTTGCAACCCAACAAGACAGACACTGACTTCAGAAGATAATTAGAACTGCAGAAAAAACAATGGCTACCAACCTGCCTTCCATTGAGGACCTGTATACTGCACGAGTCAAAAAGAGGGCTGTGAAAATATCTACAGACCCCTCGCATCCTGGACATAAACTGTTTCAACTCCTACCCTCAAAACAACACTATAAAGGACTGCACACAAGAACAACTAGACACAAGGACAGTTTTTTCCCAAACGCCATCACTCTGCTAAACAAATAATTCCCTCAACACTGTCAAACTATTTACTAAGTCTGCACTACTATTAATCTTCTCATAGTTCCCATCACCTATCTCCTCCCACGTATGACTGTATGACTGTAACCTTGTTGCTTGTATCCTTACGATTTATATTGATATTGTTTCCCGATTGCTTATTTGTACCCTATGACTATCATTAAGTGTTGTACCCAGTGGTGGGTTGCCCCCGGTTCAGATCGGTTCTATAGAACCGGTAGTAAAACCGGCAGGAGGCTCCGCCCACTGACCCTGACGTCATCAGGAAGCTTCTGTGCATGCGCAGAAGCACGCACGCAGCCCCATTGCAAACTGGTAGTAAAGGTAAGTAGAACCCACCTTATGATTCTTGATGAACGTATCTTTTCTTTTATGTACACTGAGATCATATGCACCAAGACACAATTCCTTGTGTGTCCAATCACACTTGGCCAATAAAGAATTGAATTGAATTCTATTCTATTCTATTCTATTCTATTCTATTCTATTCTATTCTATTCTATTCTATTCTATTCTATTCTATTCTTCTATTCTATTAAAAAAATTGTTCACAAGTGAACTGTTCCTTATTCTTGTGTTGCCCAGGAAATTGGATCCAAGAGTATTTTTAAAAAATAATAATTATTATTTGATTGGCTCATTCGAACGACTATAGCAAGAAAGGTCGTAAAACAGGGGGAAAACTCCCTTAACTACTGCTTCTCTTAACGACAGAAATTTTTGAGCTAAAATTGTTGATTGCCCATTGAGAACTACCTGTATTTTCTATTTTGTCCCCCACTTGAATGAAACTGTCTGGTGTTCAAAGCACGAAGCGCACATGCCTATTGAATATAAGAGGCTGTAATAGTTTAAATTTGAAACAATTCAAGATCTGCAAAAGTTAGATGGCAGGGCAGGAAAACCGGTCCTCCGAGAAACCGATCCAGAGATGAAATTTAGCATCTCTCTTGGAAGTCTGGTTTTTATTTCTTTTTTGGGCCTGGAAGCCCCTCCGTTGGGAGGTGGATGTCAACCCGGTGACACCGAGCAATATATTTTGCTGAAGTGCCTGTATTTTTCCTTCAGATTTTGTATTTCTCCTGAAAAGAATTGCGCTTGCCGCTAATTAATGACAAGCTGGTAAAAAGCATCTATTCATTGTTCCGTTTGTTTCTTCATTTCCAGCCGTTAACAGCCCTGCTCCGAGATGAATCACTGTCATTTCCACAATGCTGTCACCCTATTGTTTCTTTATCATCCCAGCATTTTCATAAATTGGAGGTTTGATCCCTTAATTGTTTGTTGCTGTCGCTTCCTCTCCAGCTTCCAACCAAATTGGGGGCAGGGGGGAGAAATCACCTGCCCTGGTCCAAAAGGATCTTTTTTTTTTTTTTTTTAAATCCACTCTCTTCCTCCGCTGCCTGATTTGCTAGCCAAATTAGTAAACCTGGCTTTAGAGTTAGGAAGTCGATTTTATCGTCAGAAAGTCAAAAGTTAAGGCACCGGAGATGCTCTCACCGCAGCTACACCAGAAGCAGGGAAATGGTCGGCTTCCTTAGATATCGAATTATAACATCTATTCCATTGCAGTTTTACGACTCCATATTTATTTATTTATTTATTTATTTATTTATTTATTTATTTATTTATTTATTTATTTATTTATTTCCCATGGCGACTCAAGGCAGTTTACAAAATATAGAACCACATTTAAAAACACTAAAACTAATAAAAAATTCAAATAAATTACCACCCCCCCCAGCGATAGCAGATCACATGAGCCATTGAATGGGCTCCATCCCACTCTGGGTTCTCCAGGCTCGCTGGCAGAACCAGGTCTTCAGCGCCTGCCGGAAGAGAATTAGAGTGGGGACCATTCTAATCTCTGGGGGAATGATGTTCCAGAGGGAGGGAGCCACCATGGAGAAGGCCCTTCTTCTGGGTCCCACCAGATGTATCTCCCTCAGGGATGGGACCCGCAGCATTCCCTGCCTCCCTTAATGATAAAACCATTATGATGATTTTATTATGGTATTATCTTAATTTAACAGATTATCTCTTATGTTGTATTGTCCACATATCTTATATCTATCTATCTATCTATCTATCTATCTATCTATCTATCTATCTATCTATCTATCTATCTATCTATGCAATAGTGTTGAATATCTGTAGCTCAGATGTAGGGTGAGGGTGAAGGTTCATTCTCCGATGGATCGGTTTCCAAATGTTCTGAACTATGTCTGTCTGTCCACCCATCCATCCATCCATCCATCCATCCATCCATCCCCTATCGTTTCTTTCTCTCTCCCTCCCTCCTTCTCTCCCTCCCTCCCTCCCTACCCGTACTCCCTTTCTCTCATCTATCTCTCATCTATCTATTATGTATTTCTGTCTGTCTGTCTGTCTGTCTGTCTGTCTGTCTATCTAACCAGTGGAATGACTTCCTTCTGGAAGTCTTTTTTAAAAAGTTTTTTTATTTTTATTTCTCATAAACACATTTACATGTACAGTCATTTCCATCATTTTTCATTCATCTTTTCTTTTAACTTTCATTTTTCATTTTTACTTTTTCGAGACTGCTCTTCCTTCTGGAAGTTGTGGATGCTCCAACACTGGGGGCTTTTAAGAAGGAACTGGACAGCCATTTGTTTAGAAGAGGATTGGACTAGATGACCTCCAAGATCCCTTCCAAATCTGTTATTCTGTTATTTAACTAGAAGAGAGTGGAAAGACAGGAAGCTAACAGAAGGACTAAGCTCATCTAGTCATTGTCTTCCCCACATTCTTATTTCTGCATTCTTATTTCCATTGAAACGATTGTCATCATTTCTAAAGGTGGATTATCCAGTTCTTCTCATTTTAGCAGAATGCCAAGTGTAGTAATTCACTGTATGGGCTCATAAATTTAGGACAGAGGCCTGATCTTGAACTGAAGTCAGTACTAGCATTCATTCTTCGGTGTTGATTTCTGGCATTGCTTATCAAAGAGAATTGATTGAACAGTTGGACCAAGAATTGATCTTTGTTTGGAACAAGAGTCTTCAGAAGATCACTACTTGGCAACGGCCACCAGCTTCTTGGCATAGGGCAGAGAAATGGTGGAGGGAAGCATCTGCCGCCTCTTGAGTTATGATGTCTTTTGTTTCAATGTTGGCTAATCATCCATTGTTCTAGCTAGGAGAGCCCAATTAAGAACAAGGCTGGTTGTCAACACCTCCCATTGATCTGATAGAAAGAGGTCATGCAAAATACCACCCTATTAGCAAGCAATAAGCAGGAATTAGAAGCATGCCAAGGGGCAATCTATTAGAAGCGGGCAGAAAAGCCAATTCACAATTCATGGGGATTCAGGAAAAAATTATTTCGTAATCTTACCAGCTGTGATACATCTGCTGTGACTAGATCAGGTATCTCCAACCTTAAACACTCAAAGAGCCATTTGGACCCGTTTCCCACAGAAAAGAAAACACCGGGAGCCACAAAACCCTTCCCGTGCCTGACTATTTCTTGAGCGGCCACAAAACTAGCCTATGTAGTTGAATTAAACGTTCTGTTTTCTTCTGAAACTTTTCTTTTCTTGGATTTATTCATGGTTGGCCTACCAGAGGTTGAAAAGCTCAATAAATCGCGTGCCGGCAGGTGTCACACATTGGCGGTTGGGACGCATATTTTGAGTGACAGGGAGCCGCAGCAGAGGGGTGAAAGAGCCAAATGCGGCTCCAGAGCCACAGGTTGCTGACCCCTGGACTAGACAAACAGCAGAGAGGTGCTGCTGGACTGGTCTAACCAGGAAGGCAATCGTGTTCTATAAATAGCACCAATTTCTATAAAACACAGGGCACCCGAGAAAGGAAGGGCAGGAACAAATGTCTATGGAGATTCTCAGTCATCCAGGTCACAGTTGTCTCAAAGGTGTTTTTTCAAGAGGCAACTGGACTTCCTTTGTTTTTCCTTGAAGACGTTTTGCCTCTCAACCAAGAAGCTTCTCACTGGAAGTCAGAACTGAAGAAGCTCCTTGGATGAGAAGCGAAACCTCTTCAAGGCAAAACAGAGAAAGTCCAGTTGCCTCTTGAAAAAGCACCTTTGAGAGAAGGGCAGGAACCATTCACAATGTAGTTGGAAACACAGAACAATAGAAATCCTGCCATAATCTTTCTACTTAGTGGTCTAAAGAGCATAATCACAAATACTGCAAAATCCCCATTCCCACCCCACTCCAGGGGAAAGATACTGCAAAATCCCCATTCCCACCCCATTCGGGCCAGCCGGAGGTGGCATTTGCCGGTTCTCCGAATTGCTCAAAATTTCTGCTACTGGTTCTCCAGAAGTTCCTGTCAGAACTTGCTGGATTTCACCCATGGGTCAACCTATTCTTCAAAGCACCGGAAAGCAGGACAAGAAGCAATGGATGGAAACTAATTAAGGAGAGAAACAACCTAGAACTAAGGAGACATTTCCTGACAGTTAGAACAATTAATCAGTGGAACCGCCTTGCCTCCAGAAGTTGTGGGTGGAATGGTATTGGGTTTCCTGCCTGAGCAGGGGTTAGACTAGAAGACCTCTAAAGTCCCTTCCAACTCTTATTCTATGTTTCTTTGTTTCTGAGTAGACTTTCTGACTTTCTATCCCTTGTTTTGGCTCTTAATCTGCTTACTTTCAAAGGTATGCCCTTGGTTTCTGCTTGGCCATTGCCATTTCTTAGACATCTGCTCTCTCTCTCCCTCTCCCTCTCCCTCCCTCCCTCTCTCCCTCTCCCTCCCCCCCTCTCTCTCAATGCATGTAGATCAGGGACTGGGCGACCCTCTTATCCTTCTCTATTCTTTGTAGAATTATAACGAACATGGCTCGATTCCAGCAGGCTTCCCCACATGCTGAAATGTCCGTTGCATCTTGTGTTCAGCTGATAGATGCAAAGATATACTTCGCAGCTGGAGCAACGCCTGCCTCGGCAAATGAATATAGATCTCGTTTCTTTGTTTTGGATACCTCTGTATCTCCATTTCTTAATTGAAGCCAACTCAATCAATGAAATATAGCACTTTAAGCGGAGTCAATACTTAACCCATTCAGCACACGTACACACACACACACACACACACACACACACACACAGAGTGCTTCTTCTTCCTTAAGACTCCCATGACAAGTCAAAACAAAAGCTGGCTTGGAGTATGACACGTCCTTGATCCAAAAGGACGCGGAGTCTTCCACAGCACATGTATCAAAAATATCCTTTTAAGAACGTCGCATTTGATTAAATGGATCCTGCAACTTCTGGCAAAACACTCTGATGTCTGGAAGAAGGATCCTACGTAAATCAAGATCTTTATACAGCCATAGTTCAGTGAAATCTCATTCACTAGTTTTTAGGCTTTATCAGACATCAAACCAGCATTTTGCTGTCTGTTGTGAGACTTAAGGGAGACTATATATACACGTTTCCAGGCAAAATCCAGCTGGCTCCAAAGGTCTTGATTTCATCAAAGCGGAGTGCTAAATATTTTAATTCTGACCCTGCATTACATCGGATTCAAATCAGAAAATTGACTGGGCGTGTCCATGTATATTGAATCAGAGGAAAAATCTCCATTGAGAGTGGAGTGGGGCTCACAGTTAAGATATTGTGGGTTCAGTGTTTTACCCCAGATTTAGGAGAATTGCCAAAAATTGGAAAAAAAAAATAAATAAAAAAATTAGGAGAATTGCCAAAAAAAAAAAAAAAAAAAAAGAGGAAAGTGTTAGGCAAATACTAAAGGAAAAGGAAAAAAAGGAAGGTGCCAAGTCTGGGAGCCATCTTTTGCATTGGGCTTTCAGGCCTGTCATATTTACTGCTGTAGGAAACTGGGAGGGGTGATTGTATGGAGCAAGGGTGATGTATAGTCATAATAACATTCCTTTCTCAGAGAGTCAAGGACGTTCAGCTTGCAACTGGAGGGGTGTGACTGGGAAGCATCTCCAGTCGGGACGGTGCTTTGATTGGACCACGTGATGGACATGTGGGTGCAGGGGGAAGGGACTTTCATTTGGGTGGGAAAAACCTGGGAGCTTTCAGATTCGGGTTTTCCCAGATGTGCCAATATGACGTCTCTTATAAAATGGAACTTTGAGGAACTTCAAGCCTCAGAGTCTTCTTTCATTGGGGGTGTCACTTGGAACCCTGACAGAAGAAGTCAGTAGTGAACATTATTGTTTAAGATCACCTAGGGTGGCATTAAAACAAGAACTCTGCTTGATTCAGGAAACTAGCCAATGGAAGAACAAAACCACTGACTTTATTTTGTCAGCTAGGACACAGTGCATTTGAACTAGTCTTGCCTATGACAACTCACCATGGCCAACTCGCCATGAGACAACTCCCTCACTGATCCCCTGATATCCCCAGGTCTGATGCCAAAGCTAGGTCTTGAGGGACTTCTGGAAAATAAAGAGATATGGAGATCACCTCACTTC
Organism: Pituophis catenifer annectens; assembly: GCF_029215685.1. NCBI lineage: Eukaryota > Metazoa > Chordata > Lepidosauria > Squamata > Colubridae > Pituophis > Pituophis catenifer. The sequence continues at coordinate 20,702,062 of NW_027256893.1, forward strand.
GTGGGAGAGAATGTTCCCTAAGGTGGACACCATGACAGAGAAGGTCCACCATCGTGGGCCTACCAAGTGTAGTTTCTAAGAGATGAGGCCCATAGCCTATCTCTTTTGCTAGAGCTGAACCAATGTCACTGAGGAGAGGTGGTCCCTCAGATAATCTGGCCCCAAGCCATGTGGGGCTTTAGAGATCAAAAGTAACACTTTGAATTGAGCCCAGAAGCATTGGACTCAGTGACCAATGAAGTTTATGGAACAGAAGCATAACTTCAGCCTTTAGTTTGAATATAGGAGATACAAAATGTTCATATAATCCAAGAACGGGCAGCCCGGTGGACTGTAATGTTCATATCTCCTCACCCAAATTGTTTCGCATCTGAGGAGACCGGCTTCTGAGGCACTTTGTCTCTCTGTGTGTGTGGGTGGTCATTATCGCCTGAATTTGAGACAAGTGGCTCTTGCAATCAGGCTAATGGAGTCAACCACAATGATTATGATGGAATAACAAGGGCAGATAACATATTTTCTTTATGGGCTCCAGCCGCTGAGTAAAACACAACTGAAAATTTGATTTCAAGAGGTGCAAAATTTAAGGCTTTGGCTCTAGGAGCCTCATTTGCATTGCTGTCCTGAATCCATCTGGAGGCCACTTCACTTTCAGAAGGGGTCGGGCTTCCACCTCCTCTTATTTTGCTATTGATTGACATCGTTAACGTTTCACACATCAAAATAGCCCCTAGCAAAAAATTGCCGAAAGTGAATGTCGGGTTTGCCTGCGTCAAGCAACTAACAGCCTGGAGCATCAGATAAACATGCCCCTAGGCGCAGCTGTTAGGATGTAAATACCAGAAGGTGAGGAAGAAAGAGTCAAAATAAAATAAAAAATAAATCCAAGGAACCACTCGAGCAGAGTGTCAACGTTGATACACAAGCGTGGCAGGGTCGCCCGTGTATATTTTATGCCAATGGCCTGATACATTATCCGCTAAGTGTTTTGTCAACCATTTTGGTCTTCCCTGCAAAACCCATTTATCTGTAGACCACAGAGTTGCCAAGAGGACAGCTCCTTCGGTACGGACAGTCTCTGTGTGTTTTCCGTCACCGTTTATAATCCCTCGCGTTCACAGATCCATAATTCATGAGAAGAATGGAGACCCAGGCGAACATTTTCCCGAAGAGTTTGAAATGGAGGCCTGTGCTGCAAAACGCCCAGACCTTGTCATGCGTGGAATCCAAATGCATCTCCTTCTCTCCCTCATCCATCAGCGCTCGGAGACGTCTTTGGCAATGATATTATCCAAATATTATTAAAACTTTGAACCCTGTCCTCATAAATTAGGGCGAAATGGCTTCGGAGCCGTTAAGCCAGGAGGATGTATGAGCTTCAGTTGCTCAGGGGTAATTGAGTGCTTAAAAGGAAGCGTGGCTGAGCATTTGGCGGGCTAAAGAGAGAGTGAAGGAGAAGCGGAGTGGGAACCGGCTGCTGCCATTTGTTCACCGCTCTTGGCACAGCTCGCGGGGCTGTTCACACACAGGTCAAACCAACCTTAAAGCGGGACAAGGATTTGGCCAGCGAGAGCAAACATCTGTTCTTGAGCATCTGTAGGCATCCCTGCAGCAAGCTTGCAAGCTTGTCCATTTAGTTGGCTGTTCTTCTAGGAACATACTTCAAAAACTTGGCAAGGTTGGAGCAGCATCCTACATTTTCGGATTTCCTGAGCCAAAACTACTTGGGAATAAAATGTAGTGGATAGAATATGTTCAGAACAAATACCAAACTAGAAAGTATCAAATAGCTTTTATTTGAAAATAATGTATTAGAAATATCTTAATGTAAAGAGAAAAAGAGGAAAAATTATATAGGGGGAGGGATGGGTTCAGGTTTATATATCAGTGTTATTAGTTATGAGTACATAATAGGGAAGTCTGGGGGGGGAGGATTAGGGAGGGTTAGGGAGGACGGGAAGTTTGGGGAGGGAGGTGGGGGGGTGAAAAAAAGGGGTGAAAATGTAATTGTAAAACTTTTGCAATAAAAAAAAAAATGTAGCTCTCCCTTCAAGGGCTTTTAATCCGCAGCTAGGCACTTCAAGATGTGGGGGTTGGTAAGGGCCGAGAATGAGAAAGTTTCTCAACCCCCCTTCGTCCTCTGTTTATTTATCACTGCATTGGTTGCCCTTTCATAATTTAGTGAACAAATGGGATCATAACGTCTGGCAGAAAACCGTTCTTATCTTGGGGGATCCTGGGTTTCTCGCATTCACAGACCTGAGAAATGGAATATTTTTTTAAATGATATCTGACAAGGTTAAACTTCTTTTATGTCACAAGGAGGAGGAGGAAGAGGTATATTATATAGTATAATATATATTATATTTAGGTATATTATCTTATCTGTGTGCACTCATCAAGGCCGCACTTTGGAAAAGCCAAACTTCCAGATTCTAGCGTGTATGCGCACCTGATGATCAGCTGGCCGGCAGGCATGCGCAGGTCGGTTTTCGGCACTGCTGCGTGTGTGAAGGGATAGTGCTCCAAAAATGCCAAACTTCCGGGTTCTGGTGTGTATGTGCACCCAACAATCAGCTGGCCAGTGCATATGCGCACACTGTTTTTTGGCACTGCCACATGTGTGAAGGACAGCTTCACGCGTGCATGTGCACCAGAGATCGGGAAGTCAAACAGGCAAGGCCACGCATGCTGGGCCACATGGCTTCGCGTGCCACTTTGGGCACGTGTGCCCTAGATTTGCCATCACAGGACTATCTGCTTTGTTAAAGAAGGAGGAAAGCTACTAACTTTTGTCTGTGGAGATTCTCAGTCATCCAAGGTGACTGAGGTCATCCTCAGTTATCTCCAAGGTGCTTTTTTTTTTTCTTCAAAAAACAACTGGACTGGGGTTTTTTTTTCCTCATGTGGAAGATGAAGATATGAAGTGAAATGTTTTCTTCTTCCTCAAGGAAACAACAACAACAACAACAATCCAGGTTACCTGTTGAAGAGAGAGAAAAAAGGACCTTTGAGATATTTACTTTGTCCTGAAATGTCAGAAGCCACCCAAGAATATCTAATTTCTATCCTGCATAAAAGGTGAAGGAAAATTCATATTTTTTTCCCCTCAGATCTTTGACTGGGGTTGCCTTCGACACTTCCTCCTTAAGAGGACATCTGTTAAGCGGCAGGTGGTTTCCGTGTCTTGTGGCTGCTTGATAATGTATGATCTAATCTCGATCTGTACCATGTCTCTGGGTAAGTGACAGAGACAAAGCAATGCCATCCTACCACAGGGATTAAAAATGACTCCCCTCTGTATGCTGTGGTTGCTATTTTCCATTGTACTGTGTCATCCATCATAAAGTTTCACAATACTTTTTGGGGGCAGAAGATGTGTGTGATGATGGCCACGGAGTTGGCGGCAGACTTTATTTCTGATAAGGTTTTCCCCTCTTTCTGTTTCCAAATTCAGATGGAGGAGGAGCATTTTGTTTATTTAAATTATAACTAGCCACCCAACTTCAATAGGTCCTCCTCTCCTCCTCCTCCTCTCCTCCCTACTCCTCCTCTCTCTCTCTCTCTCTCTCTCTCTCTCTCCCCTCTTCCTCTCCCTCCTCCACCACCACCTCCTCCTCCCCCCTCCTCAAGTGGGCCACTCTTATATTTGTCCCACTGGGAACTAACTGCTCCCATACATTCCTCCCCCCCAGGTATTTTCATCACCACAATTCCCTATTTAACAAATTCTCTTGCCAGGCTGATACCATTTTCCTTCTCCAGCGAGTGCTGTTCCTAACAGCAATAAATCATACTGGTTCAGAGAATAAATGCTTTCTTTCTTTCTTTCTTTCTTTCTTTCTTTCTTTCTTTCTTTCTTTCTTTCTTTCTTTCTTTCTTTCTTTCTTTCTCTTTCTTTCCTTCCTTTCCTCTCTCTCTTTCTTTCTCTTTCTTTCTCTCCTTCCTTCTTTCTTTTTCTCTTTCTTTCTTTGTCTCCTTCTTTCCTCCCACCCTTCCTTCCTTCTTTCTTTCTTTCTCTCTTTCTTTCTTTGTCCATTTCTTTTTTCTTTCTTTCCTTCCTTCCTTCCTTCCTTCCTTCCTTCCTTCCTTCCTTCTTTCTTTCTTTCTCTCTTTCTTTCTTTGTCCATTTCTTTCTTTCTCATTCTCTTTCTTTCTCTCATTCCTTCCTTCCTTCTCTCTCTTTCTTTCTCTCATTCCTTCCTTCTTCCTTCCTTTCTCTCTTCCTTTGTCCATTTCTTTCTTCCTTCCTTCCTTCCTTCCTTCCTTCCTTCCTTCCTTCCTTCCTTCCTTTCTTTCTTTCTTTCTTTCTTTCTTTCTTTCTTTCTTTCTCATTCTCTATTTCTTTCTCTCCTTCCTTCCTTTCTCTCTCTCTCTCTCTCTCTCTCTCTCTCTCTCCTTCCTTCCTTCCTTCCTTCCTTCCTTCCTTCCTTCCTTCCTTCCTTCCTTCCTTCCTTCCTTCCTTCCTTCCTCTTCTCATTCCCTTCCCTTCTCTGCCCTCTTTTTCTGGAGTAACTTGATTTATTTACCTTTCTTGTTCAATCCAACATGTGCCTGGGGAGAAGCTGTCCCCATTCTAAGCACAGCACATTTCCTACAAACCTTTTGAAGCTTTGACCGAGTCCACTGGGACAGATCCAATTCTTTCTCCCTTTTATCGGTTATGAGATTATCTGCATAACCTTTACCTGGTCAATAAAGTTTAAAACAAGTGGGAATTGGATTTGAGAGCGGGGATGGGGAAGTTTTCAGAAAGGCTTCCCTTCCCTTGTAGCCCTCGTTGCTAGATTCTGCTACCCGGGTTGTAATTCTACCATGAATTTACACACACGTTTCTCTTTGAAGGTAGGGTGGGGTGAAGGTTGCCCAGAGTGGTGGGGGGAAAAGATTTGGAGCCAATTTGTAATAAGCAAGAGCAGTTTGACCCAGATTAAAAGATACAATTACTCTGAATAGTAAACCTTAAAAGTACTACTTATCCCAATAGTTATTGTTTTATGACAAAGGAAGACATCCCGAGAGAACAATAAAGCCAGAGATAAGTTGCTTGTAATTATTCCAAACACAGCAGAGGAATTCTATGCAGTTCTGTTACACCAACAGATCCCAGTCTGGCCCCTTCAAATACATGCAACTCCCCCCACATTAAATCAGACTGGCTAGGGATTCTGGGAGTTGCAGTCCCAACACATCTGGATGATAACATACAGTAGTGGAAAAGTTTCCTCTACATACATTTGCTGACACCTCAAAAATCCCCCCCCCATTTTTCCTACGTAATATCACTGGGCATTTTGTTCCCCCTCCCTCCCTCCCTTCTCTCCACCTACTTCCTTCCTTCCATCGACCCACCCATCCATCCATCCATCCTCTCTACACTCCCTTCCTTCCTTCCTTCCTTCCTTCCTTCCTTCCTTCCTTCCTTCCTTCCTTCCTCTCTCCTTCCTTCCTTCCTTCCTTCCTTCCACTGATTCACCAACCCACCGACCCATCCATCCACCCACTCTCCACTCCACTCCCTCCCTCCCTCCCTCCCTCTCAAGGGCAGCCAACAAGATCTGGGCCAAGCAGTTGCCATTTTATTTTGCTACACTAATTCATGCTCCTGGTTGTTAAACTTTATCTAATTCTTATCAATTTTAATATTTGTAGGCTCGTGATTTTATTGTCTCATAAGCCCTTCAGAGTCTCTTTGGATTGTGAGATGGTCGACCTGTACACTTAATATATATAATAAATTCATACATGCATACATACTAGCTACTCTCTTAATTCATTTTCCTGTCTTGGGTTTCCTTTCCCTCCTTCCGAGTCATATGGCTCTATTTATTTGACACTTTGTTCCTCAACAGCCTTTTTTTTTTTTGCAGGCAAACCCATTTTACTATTTATGCAGGATAAGAGGAAGCCCCCCAATCATTAATCTGTGCAAAGGTATAAATATTACATAGACGCTACTCTAATTGTAAGCCAAGCTGAGTGAATAATTCACAGCCCATCCTTTATTTGACAAGTGGCACCTCTTCTGCTTGCAAAGAGTTCCTCAGCTGTGGCTGGCAACTGTCTCGTATTTATGACGGTTGCAGCATCCCGGAGATACGTGACTTCCCTTTTGCAACCTTCTGACAAAGTCGATGGGGAAGCCAGATTCCCTTAACAACCATGTTACTCGCTTAACAACTGCAGTGATTTACTTAACAAGTGTGGCAAGAAATGTCATGAAAAGGGGCAAAACTCACTTAACAACCGTCTTGCATAACTTTGGGGATTAACTGTGTGCTGTCAGTGGAGAACCACCTATATCTCTTTGGTCCATAAGGAATCCCAGCCACTGATGAGAAGGACCAGAGGAGACAGGATAGCAGTCTTCCAATATTTGAGGGGCTGCCACAGAGAGGAGGGGGTGAAGCTATTTTCCAAAGCATCTGAAGGCCAAACAAGGAATAATGGATGGAAAGTGAACAAGGAGAGATTCAACCTGGAAATAAGGAGGAATTTTCTGACAGTGAGAACAATCAACCCATGGAACAGGAGTTGCCTTCAGAAGTTGTGGGAGCTTCATCACTGGAAGCTTTCAAGAAGAGGCTGGACTGTCATCTGTCAGAAATGGTGTAGGGTCTCCTGCTTGGGCGGGGGGTTGGACTAGATGACCTACAAGGTCCCTTCCAACTCCGTCAATCTGTTAAATCTGTCTGTTACTATGTTCATTTGCTTCCCTTTTAAAGCAACAGCAACAATTGACTTAAAGAAGAACTTGAGGTAGTTTTCAGAGCAAGACAAATTAGGGAAGGCTAAGACTCAAATAGCAAAGGAGCATCAGAAATGGAGATATAAGGTTCTCTTCCTTTCCTTTGCTCCCTTATGCCCTCACTGCCGAAGTCGTGAATTTTGTCTGCATAAACACTAAGTGAATTCCCTCCAAATGGCCCTGCTTCCAGTTTCCCATGCAGTTTTATCTATTTGTTTGCCTGTCCATGAAAATCTGCTTGCTTGCTTTCTTTTTTCCCCTCTGCGCTGTAGGAATGCTATACAGATAAGAGCTCCCCGAAAGACAACATCCCAGTTCTTAATTAAAGATACGAAATGACACTCTGTTGGAATGATGTCATAGTCTCTGGCCTGATCATTCAATTTTTTTCTTTAAAAAAAAATGAAATGATAAGATTGAGCGAACATAAATCAACCTCAGGTGGTGTATGGTGAGCTCTGCCTGTTTACCACTGTGAATGAATGAATATATATACATATATACATATACATATACATATACATATACATATACATATACATATACATATACATATATATATATATATATATATATATATATATATATATATATATATATATATATGTTTTCTGAGGTTTTCATGGGTGTTTGTATGTAGGTCTTTGGTTATTTGGGTTTTCTCCCGCGTAAAATTGGAGGTGTCTTGGCAATGTGCTTCTAGGAGCACGAAGGAGCACATTGCTCCTAGAAGCACGAAGCCGAGAACACCAGCCTGAAGATGACGAATGAGACTTCGTCGAAACGTTGCCAAGACACCTCCAATTTTACGCGGGAGAAAACCCAAATAACCAAAGACCTACATATATATATATATATATATATATATATATATATATATATATATATATATATATATATATTCGATCTAATCATGTTTAACATTTTCTGTCGGTTCCTTATAGGACAAGGTGCAAAGCTTGACCACTAAATGCTGGGTCTGGTCTCCAGACAGATAGTGCGGGCTGAATAACTGACATTTTTTAAAGTTGAATTCATGTTGTCTTTAACAATAATGTAATTAATAATGCTTCTCCTGCTCACTTTAATGGTGAATAGAAGAATTATTCAGAAAACAAGTCTGGTGCAGCAATAAAGGCACAAGACTAGAAACCAGGAGACTGTGAGTTCTAGTCATGCCTTAGAAACAAAACCAGCTTGGAGGAGGTGGTGGAAGAAGAGAAGGAGGAGGGGAGGAGGAGAAGAAAAGAAGGAGAAGGAGAGGAAGAGGAGGTGGAGGAAGAGGTAGAGGAGGAGGAGGAGGAGAAGGAGGAGGAGGAGGAAGAGAAGAAGCAGGAGGAGGAGAAGAGGAGGAGGAGGGGGAGGAAGAGGGGGAGGAGGGGAGGAGGGGGGAGAAGAAGAAGAAGAGGAAGAGGAGGAGGAGGAGGAGAAGGAGAAAGAGGAAGAAGAAGAAGGAGGAGGAGGAGGAGGAGCAGGAGGAGGAGAAGAAGAAAAGGAGAAGGAGAGGAAGAGGAGGAGGAGGGGGGAGGAGGAGGAGGAAGAGGAGGAGGAGGAGGAGGAAATCATTTAAAGCTGGGGTCATTTTAATCCAACTTCAGGGCTGTGTGTTTTCCTCTATGAGGCTTCATCCTACCAAAATAATGTTGTAGCATAAAGTCCAATTTAAATCTGCTCTATTCACATTACATTACCCAAGCTTCTTCTCCTTTTGTGCTATAATTAAAAACAACCCATAGCCTAGCGAAACACTGGGAAGGCCCAGTCTGCAAAGGGACAGTCGCAGCCCCATGGTGCCGCTCGCTGGTCCTGAGGCCCAAGACTCACACAAATGACTTCCTGTGTGGTCCAGTCGCATCACGGTCACCCCCCCCCCAACCCCACCCAGGGATTTGCTTTCGCAGCTGTTTGATATAAATTCCTTGCATATGTCTTCGTCCAGTCGGTTTATTTTGATAAACAATAAATAGGCCGGACGTTCCCCTGCTGGTTTCTCTTCGCTCAGGCCATCTCAGGCTTGGCCATTTGCCAGAGAGACGGTGGCTCTGGACGACGTTTGCACAGATGGCAATTGTCATTTTGGAAATTCACTCTGAGGTCCAGCCTCATCTCTGCCTTCCCATCTTCCCTCCTCTCTCTCCCTCCCTCCCTCCCTCCCTCTCTCTTTCTCCCCCCTCCTTAGTGGACCATCACAATCTATTATTGGCAACTACAAATCACAACCAGATGATATTAAGTTGGGATAACCCACTTGGTCCCTTCCGGTGTGATATTTTTCTTCATTAAGCGGCCCCGACTCTCCGAGCTCCCCAAATCGGCTTATATCTCCACCCACTCCCTTCCGCCAAAGTTATAGATCTCACAGTCTCTAAACTAATTGTTAGTTGCACAGCAGGACTTAAAGCTTGGCCCGGCCAGCGCAATTCCACCCCCCTGGCTCTGATTAAAGACACAGAGGAAGCCGAAGTGCAAAGAAAATGAAAACCCTCTGGGCCGTTTGGGCAAAATGTCGTGGCTTTTGGAGCCTTCTTTGACATTTGTTGATAAAAGTATGAGAAGAGAGGAGCTATCCATCACGGAAGCTTCTTCCGAGGGCTGAGATGTGACTGAATTTGTTAAAGGCTACTGGCTTGGTTTAGACAACTGTAAACAGATTGGGGAAGAAATGGGATTCCTAGAGCAGCAGAGAGGAAAAATGAATGTTTTTTTGGGCTATTTCTCTCTCCCTAAATGAAAGACTTCCCATAGCTGAGAGATGCTTGTTTGCTCCTTCTCACCATGCTGGGACTGCCTGTTCCTTGCTCTTGAGGTGGGTGTGTAAGAGAAAAATTATAGAAGGAAGGTTCTCCTGAGCAGGTGGACAGCTGTCCATCGAAGCCAATAAAAATGGTCCTAAGTGGGTACTTAGTCAAGAACAGGGAGTTTAGATGCTTTTCCATCTTCTGGAAGTTATGAGCGGTAGAAAGTCCCTCCGAAAGTCCTGATTAAGTGATTTCACTGTCAGGAAATTTCTTCTTGGTTCTTGGTTGCTTCTCTCCTTGATTAGTTTCCATCGATTCCTCCTCCCCCTCCCCTCCCCTCCCCCTCCTCCTCCTCCTCCTCTTCTTCTTCTTCTTCTCCTCCCCCTCCCCCCCTCCCCCTCCCCCTCCTCCTCCTCCTCTTCTTCTTCTCCTCCTCCTCCCCCTCCCCCCATCCTCCTCCTCCTTGGAGAATAGGTTGACCCCCTCTTCTTTGTAACAGCCCCTCAAATATTGGAGCACTGCTATCATTTATTTTTATTTATTTATTTTTATTTTATTTTATTTCTATACCGCCCTACTCCCGAAGGACTCAGGGTGGTGCACAGCCAAACAATAAAATACATACATACAAAATTTAAAAGTAGAATTAAAATCAAATTAAATAATTTTGGTCCAGACAAATTAAAACCCCAAACAATTTAAAACCAATTTTAAAATTTGAATATATAAAATACTAAAAGATATTAAAAAATTAAAAATCTTTTATAAAAGAGGGAGAAAATTAGGCCAGGCCCGCCTGCTGAAATAATAAGGTCTTTAGAGCGCGGCGGAAGGTGCGCAGATCATGTCACCTCTAGTCCTCCTTTTCACTAGCCTAGACCTACCCAATCCCAGCAACCGTTCTTCATATGTTTTAGCTTCCAGTCCCCTAATCATCTTAGTTGCTCTTCTCTGCACTCTTTCTAGAGTCTCAAATATGTATGTATGTATGTACCCTGTTTCCTCAAAAATAAGACCTCCCCTGATAATAAGACCAATCGGGCTTTTGAGCGCATGCGCTAAAATAAACTTTCCCCCCTGAAAATAAGCCCTCCCCGAAAATATTTAAACGCACAGCTGAAAATCAGGTAAGACGGCAAAAGGAGCGCCATCTTGCTCCACACGCCCCAATATAATAAGACCTCCCCAAAAATAAGGCCAAGCGCTTATTTCGGGGTTCAAAGAATATAAGACAGGGTCTTATTTTTGGGGAAACACGGTATGTATGTATGTATGTATGTATGTATGTATGTATGTATGTATTATGTATGTATTGTGGCGACCAAAACCAGTTGCAATATTCACACCATGGCAGAAAGGGAATGTTATGAATGTTGCTGGGAAAGACAAAACCGAAGGCTAAGCAATGAGCTTGTCTTCCATCATAATCCTAGCTTTTTCCTATTGTTCTTTAAACTATTTGCATACGTAAAGCAAAACAGCCTTTTTAATTTCTCTTCTCCCCTTCCCCCCCACTCCTAATCATCTGAGGCTTATTAAGAAATACTCTGTATCCTGTAATCAGTCCATTTATGCAGAGAGCTGCCCGGGGCCAAGTGCTTTTGTAAACAAGCTGGAGAACTCCTTTGCAATAAATGATTAACATAGGAAGACACCATTCATAATTAATTCTCTAAACCCCCCCACCCCTCTTCCAATCCCACTCCACCCCTTCCTGCCATTTCAATTGGCAGATGGTCTTAGGAGTCTAAGCAGGACCTATCATCCTGCCCTTTTTATGTTCAGGAGGGGCGGGAAGATAGATCTTTGAAGCAGACGAAAGCAATGAAGAAAAGTCTGTAAAAACTGCAGTCTCAACTCCCGAGCTCAATCGTTTCGCCCGATGCTGTTTTCAGCATAAAAAGGAAGCAGAGGTTCCAACTGTGGTTATTGGGTGTGGAATGACACTCTGTAGAATTGGCTAGTGATAATTTAAACATGAGCCAGTAGTGTGCGGCAGCAGCTAAAAAAGCTAAAGCAATCAGGGGTGGGCTTCCAAAAATGTTAGCAAGGGTTTCTCTGCCCGGTTGATGGGTGGGCGTGGCCATGGTGGGCAGGGCCTAGTCAGCCTCCTGCACCATGGTGGGGGGGGGGGCTTTATGCCCTCCCCGGGCTCTGGAGGTTTTCCTAGAGCCCCCAAAGGGCAAAAATGGCCTCCCCAGGCTCCGGAGGCCCATTTCTGGCCTTCCTGAACTTCTGGTAGGCCTGTTTTTCACCATCCCCGAGCCTCCGCATGCACCCTGCACTTACCTGCATCCAAAATGGGTCACGTGGGGAGTCCTGGGAGGGGCGGGGGGGGGTGGGACCAGCCAGGAGTGGGATTTGGGGGTTCTCCGAACTGCACAGAATCTTAGCTAGAGGTTCTCCCGAACCCCTGCAGACCTCCAGCAGCCCATCCTTCAATACAATCCTTGGTGGTATAAACAGAGGCATAGTATCAGAATCATGTGAAGTATTGGTACCCGCTTTACAAAACCTCAGTAAGACTGCGCCTGGAACACTGCATCCAGTGTTGGTCACCACATTATAACGAAAGACGTTGAGACTTTGGAAAAAGTGCAAAGAAGAGCAAATGTGATGATGAAGGGCCTGGAGACAAAAACATACCAAAAAGCTTGCAGGAATTGGGTACGGCCAGTCTAGAGAAAAGAAGGACTAGTGTGGGACATGATAGCAGTATTCTAGTATTTGAGGGGCTGCCACAAAGAAGAGGATGATCAACCTATTTTTCAAAAGACTGGAAAGTAAGCCAAGAAACAAAGAATGGAAATTAATCAAAGAGAGAAGCAACCTGGAATTAAGGAGAAACTTCCTGACAGTGAGGACAATTAACCAGTAAAGTAGCTTGCCTCCAGAAATCATGGGCGCTCTACAAGGGTGAAATCTACTTACCTTCCCTACAGGTTCAGAAGTGTCACATGTGATTTTAGACCTTCTGTGCATGCGCAAAACCTTCTGCACATGCGCAGAGGGTCAAAAACAGGTTACTTCCTGGTTAAAACTAGGAAGTAATGGCATCCAGGCAGGTGGGCAGAGCTTGCACTGCTGCTGCTACCGGTTCGCCGAACCATCCTCTGCTGCCACTACCACTTCTCCCAAACCGGTGCGAACCAGTAGCATTTCACCCTGGTGCTCCATCACTGGAGATTTTTAAGAAGAGACTGGGCAGACACCTGTCTGAAATGGCATAGGGTCTCCTGCTTGAGCAGGGGGTTGGACTAGAAGACCTCCAAGGTCCCTTCCAGCTCTATTCTGATTCATTGATTGATTTTGAGGAGGTGGGAATCCCAAGGACTTTCTCAGTTTCCTCTGAAAACTTTTTGAATGCCTGTATAATGTTGCATTCTCCTGGATGAAAGATGCTTCGGTTGGATCCCCGATGCCTGTGCAAAGAGTTTCCCAATCCCCTTTGAACTAAGTGAGTCAAATTCTTGCCTGCAGCTCGTAATGCATGGCAGAAAAAGCTCAGCTTGGCTCGGCCTCAGCTGGGACGTAGGACTCCCCGAGAGAAGACAGGCAGCCGAGGGTCCAGGAAGCATTTGGCAGGGACGAGGGAATGGGAGGCGCGAAGAATGCCGCATGGGAAGAACCGAGGAGCCTTGCCAAGTCAGAAGCGAAGTTGTTCAAGCATCAGATCTGGGTGGCCAGCCTTCTCTGAAGCTCAATGACAATTCCAATATAATACTACTGGTATCATTTATGTTGGCTGGGATTTCGTTATTCCCAGTACAGGAAGCAGGCTGAAGATTGGATTAGGAAAGCAGGAAGTGGAACAGTGTGAAAAGGAGTCTCCAGCCAACAAGCGCGGGAGAGAATCCAAAGGACTTTTCAATATCTCCGTGCAAGACTCACTCAGTCCTCTTCCCTCTGAAGCAATTGTAGAACTTGGCAAGTCTCTGGCTTGGTTCATAGGGCTGCTTTCTGCTACAATTGTCAGCATCAGATTGTAGGAGAGGCTAGGATGATCTCAGCTGTTATAGTAGTTATTAGGTTATTATCTGGGCCAATATTGGGTGCTATCTAACAAAATGAAATTCAGTGGTGAAAAAAGCAAGAAAAACAAAATGCACAGGTACCGTATATGTGGTACCTTGCTCAACAGTAGTAACTGTGAGAGGGATCTTGGAGTCCTAATGAATAATCATTTAAATATGAGCCGGCAGTGTGCAGCAGCTGCCAAAAAAGCCAACACAGTTCTAGGCTGCGTAAACAGAGGGATAGAATCAAGATCACGTGAAGTGTTAATACCACTTTATAATGCTTTGGTAAGGCCACACTTGGAATACTGCATCTAGTTTTGGTCGCCACGATGTAAAAAAGATGTGGAGACTCTAGAAAGAGTGCAGAGAAGAGCAACAAAGAGGATTAGGAGACTGGAGGCTAAAAGACTGGAGGCTATGAAGAACGGTTGCAGGAATTGGGTATGTCTAGTTTGATGAAAAGAAGGACTAGGGGTGACATGATAGCAGTGTTCCAATATCTCAGGGGTTGCCACGGAAAAGAGGGAGTCAAGCTCTTCTCCAAAGCACCTGAGGGTAGGACAAGAAGCAATGGGTGGAAACTAGTCAAGGAGAGAAGCAACTTAGAACTAAGGAGAAATTTCCTGACAGTAGGAACAATTAATCAGTGGAACAACTTGCCTCCAGAAATTGTGAATGCTCCAACACTGGAAGTTTTTAAGAAGAGATTGGATGACCATTTGTCTGAAGTGGTGTAAGCAGGGGGTTGGACTAGAAGACCTCCAAGGTCCCTTCCAACTCTGTTATTCTATTCTATTCTATTCTATTCTATTCTATTCTATTCTATTCTATTCTATTCTATTCTATTCTATTCTATTCTATTCTATTCTATTCTATTCTATTCATAGAGAGACTTCATCTCTCCTAGCCTTTGACTTACCTTGATGGATTGGGAAATAGGTTTGAATGTTTTTTTTTAATAAAAAGGTTGAAGGAGAGACGGTGGAAGTTTTTGCTATCGGTAGAGACTGAAATTTTGTTTGGACCCTCAGAAGTTGTTAGAAAGTTCTGTCTCCTCATTCTTCATATCTTTCAGGAGACGTTCCCTTCAGATTTTAAGATGAACTCTTCAGAAAATCAGTCTGAACCATAAGGATTTTGCTACGTTGGAGAATAAAAAAGTCATCTTTGAGATGTTTACTTATGCTCATTTTTTCTTGTTAAATTCATATGTCTCCCCTCTCTGAATAGGAGGCTCCGAATGAGTCGTGGTGGCGCAGTGGTTAGAATGCTGTATTGCAGGTCAACTCTTCCCACTGCCAGGAGTTCGATCCTGACCGGCTTGAGGTTGACTCACCCTTCCATCCTTCCTAGGTCATAAAAAAATGCTTTAAAAAAGTTTTTTAAAAAAAAAAAAAACCATTGGCCACGCCCACCCAGTCACATTTCCCACCCACCCCCACCAAGCCATGCCCACAGAACTGGCAGTAACAAATTTTACATTTCACCACTGGTGGTAGGCTGCCTACAGCTACTTGGGTGAGATGGGCAGCTGTACCGACGGAATATAAACAAGCAAACAGACCTCCTGGCCTCGGAGGTGAGAAGTCCTTCCTTGTGTGCTTGCCAGACACAGGCCCAGCATCCTGCCTTGAGTTAACACAATGCCGATCCTCTTTTGTCTAATGGAAATAATGACTTGCAGGAACACAACTTGATGGGGGAGCTGGCTGAGATTCCAAACATGTGGCAATTTCCAAGTGTCAGTGTTGAAGTTTTTCCTTCCCCCCTCTCCCAATTCTCTTCTCCAAAAAAAAAAAAGAAAAGAAGGGGGGGAGGGAAAGGAAAATGGAAAAGAAAACAGAATCCTTGTGGGGCAGAACGTGCTGCGTATTAGAGTTGGAATTTCCCTAAGGCTTTACCACCATGGCTGTGCCACAGAGGTGGTGTCAGAGGCAGCTCCGTTTTTGTTTTTCCGATGTTTTCCCGCCAGTTAATGCCGCGGAAGCAACCTTGGCTCACAGCAGTCATGCTGAGACTTTTGGCGGACTGCAGGGCAGGAGAAAGGTAAGACGGAAGAGCTGTGTAGCTTTGTGACTGCTCTCCAGAAGGACCTAGCATCTGCTAAAGTCCATCATGAAGCCAATTCAAGGGAAAAAGATAGGAAGAAGGTCCTAGTAGTTTGAATTTTCCACTTATGTCCATCCTCCCCAGTGACTGTCACAGCTGCCCAATGATCCCAGAAGGTCAACCTTCTGCTCCTATTTGTTGTCCCAAGTTGTAGAGCATAGTGTTGTGACCTAGGCTCACTTAGTCATTACAAGACACAATTAGTCCCAAACAAAACTATTTTATTATAACAGCTGAGAATTACTTCATTCCCAGTTTAGTCCAAATTAATTCCAAAACAAGTCCTTCAGAAAAAGTCCTTCGAGCTTATCACAAACGTTTATCTTCTTTGGCAACCTGCCAAAGGCCTTTCTTGGCAAAGCCCCATGAAGTTCAGAAACAAGAGACGCTGACTGGAAACAGATTTAGCAATGTTGCTTTTCTCCAAAGAGCCCAAGATCCTTTGCTGCTCTTTTAAGCCTTATGGGAGAGCCAATCGTCTCCTGGCCTTACTCCCGAATCATCCCTTTTGCTTTAGCTGCTCTTGCCTTCTGGCAGCTCTGCACCTGTGTGCATTAGGAACAGGCGCCTCCTGTTCCTCTGCCTCTCTGCTGTCCGACTCTGGAGGCTCTGGAGTCTGAGCATCACTCCCAGATGGCCTTGGCCCCATCTCTGTCTCTAACAAAGAGCCCTCATCTGGGCCTTCCCCAGACTCCAGGACTGGCCCACGGTCCTCCCCAGCCTCCTCACTGTCCGACTCCATTGCCAGCTCCACAGGCTGCTGGTGGACCACAACACATAGAAGAAGAGTAAAGAATCCAAGAGGGGCAGTCTACCTATTCTCCAAAGCACCTGAAGTCAGGACAAGAAGCACTGGATGGAAACTAACCAAGGAGAGAAGCTTCTTAGAACTAAGGAGAAATTTCCTGGCAGTGAGAATGGTTAATTAGTGTTGTGTGTGCTCCATCACTGGAGGTTTTTAAGAAGAGATTGGACAACCATTTGTCTGAAATGGTACAGTGTCTCCTGCTTGAGCAGGGGGCTGGAATAGAAGACCTCCAAGGTCCCTTCCAACTCTGTTATCCTGATCTTCACACCTAACTAAACACAAGACATTAATTTTTGCAAAACATACAGAGATACAGTGTCTTGGAAGCTCACCAGGTGATGTTGACCAGGTCTACTTTCTCAGCTTGGACTTACATGGAGGAAGGAAAGTCGAATACGTGATATTTAGCTCCTGGAGGCG
Source organism: Pituophis catenifer annectens (assembly GCF_029215685.1). Classification (NCBI taxonomy): domain Eukaryota; kingdom Metazoa; phylum Chordata; class Lepidosauria; order Squamata; family Colubridae; genus Pituophis; species Pituophis catenifer. The sequence goes on from NW_027256893.1 coordinate 20,718,904, forward strand.
TGATGATGGAATTCATCACCTTGATATACCAATATATCAAAAAGGTCACCTTTAGTTCCTGGAGCTTTGGTGCTGGAGAAAGCACCTGCACAACCCTTGGACAGCAAAGGTGACTAATAAGCAAGTTCTGCCATGCATAACGCCAGGTGTGTCACTAAGAAGGCAAAATCACGAAACTGCATCTCACTTACTTTGGCCATGTCAGGCGGGACAATTCGCTGGAGAAAGCAATTACAATTGGAAGTGTTAGCGGTCAAAGGAAACCAGGCAAACATGGAGGTTAGACACCATCAAAGACGACACCAGCCAGAGCATAGAACTACTGAAAAAAGTCACACAAGATCGGAAGATTGTGGAGAGACCCTGGTCCAGGGGTGATATCCAGCAGGTTCTGACAGGTTCTGGAGAACCGGTAGTGGAAATTATGAACAGTTCGGAGAACTGGCAAATACCACCTCTGGCTGGTCCCAGAGTGGGGTGGAAATAGGGATTTTGCAATATCCTTCTCCCAGGAGTGGGGAGGGAATGGGGATTTTGCAGTACCCTTCCCCTGGAGTGGGATGGGAATGGAGATTTTTCAATACCCTTCCCCTAGAGTGGGGTGGGAATGGAGATTTTGCAGTATCCTTTCCCTGCCATATCCACAAAGCCACGCCCACCAAGCCACACCACGCCCACCAAGCCATGCCCACAGAACCAGTAGTTAAAAAAAATGGATTTCACCACTGCCCTGGTCCCACAGAATCGCCAAGAGTCGGACATGTCTGTAGGGATAGCATCATCAACATCATCAGCTCCTGGAGGAAAAGTTAGAGAATAATAATAATAATAATAATAATAATAATAATAATAATAAAAATCTTGAAGGAATCAATAAGATTGGAGCATAAGAAAGAGATGCAATCCATCCAGAGTCTAATTTGGTCGCCCTTTTGGAGAGCGCTCTTCAGAATCTGCACCTCAAAGAAAGCACATTGTGGGAAAACAAACGGAGAAAGCTGCAGTTGGTCAAGCCACACTTTGTGAGCAGAAAGGAAACAATTGCCGTTACTAAAAATCCACTCCGAGGAGTGGGGAGCTAGGAGCTTTCCCTGGTGCTTTTAAATGCTCCCTGTCATCATTTATTAACTTATTTGCTCAAAACCCCCAAGAGAATAAAACTTGTTTTGTCTGGATTTCTGGCTAAACCGCAACACAACCATCCCAAGTTCTTGTTGTTGGGGGGTGCTGTTGACATGTGAGCCCCTCCTGTTAAAGGAAGGGATAGAAGAAGCTGTTAGCAATCGAGGTGAAAATCCAAGGTACCGCCAGTCTAAAAGCTTTGAACAAAGTTACTTCCTTTAACGCACAGCTACCTTAATTATGTGGTGGGAAACAGAGAGCAGTCAAATAATTCGTCCCAAAACGTCATAATTCCATCACGGCAAAAGCTTGACATTATCAGAGATTTATGGAAGGAATGTCATCCTTATTTTTTCAAGTAAACAGATCAAGCTTCCCTGAAGGGAGAGCGGGGAGAATTTGAAACTAGTAATTAGATTCTCTGGAAAGGAAACGGCCCTGTAAGACAAGAGGTAGGAGGAACAGAACTTGTCACTAAAAAAAAAAAAAAAAAAAAAAAAAGAATTAAAAGACCATGCTGTTCAGAAACAGAAGGCAATTTTAACTTTTTGGAGACCAGCTGAAGGTTATAGCAGATCTTCAGCAACGTGGTACTTTCTAGATCAGGGGTGCCAAACTTGATTTCATTGAGGGTCGCATCAGGGTTGTGTTTGACCTCAGGGAGGCTAGAGTGGGCATGGCCAGCTCAACGTTACCTGTGTTGGGGGCACCTGTGGTTGGGGCATCTGGGCTCCATTTTCGGTTGTGACGGCCTCTTGCCAGCAAAAATGGAGCTCAGGAGGGCTGCGCGCAGCCCTCCCTTTTCGCTGGCAGAGGCACCTCGGGCTGGTCCTTTGCTGTTTCCACGGCAGCCCTCAGGGACAGATCTAAGCACCCAGTGGGTCAGATCTGGCCCACGAGCCTTGAGTTTGACACCCCTGTTCTAGATGTTTGACAGATGTGATGATGAGGATGATTTTATCCATTTAGTTGAGTCCGACTCTTGGTTATTCTATGGGCCAGGTCTCCCCACACCTTCCAATCTTGCACTACTTCTTCGAGTTGTTCTATGCTCTGTCTGGTGTCATCTTTGACAGTGTCCAGCCACCTTGTTCTTTGATGGCCTGGTCTCCTTTTTACCGCTAACTCTTCCCAACATAATTGCTTTCTCCAGTGAATTCCCCTGCGTGACATGGACCACGTAAGCGAGATGCAGTTTCAGGATCTTGCCTTCCAGTGATGTGCCAGGTGTTTATGTGCTTCACCTCGTTGGTCCCCTTTGCTCTCCAAGGAATATGCAGAAGACTTCACCAGGTTGACAGTTAATTTTGACAGATGTGCAAGGAGCAGAAGGAGTAGATTTTGACAGATGTGCAAAGAGCAGAAGGAGTTGATTTTGACAGATGTGCAAGGAGCAGAAGGAGTCGATTTTGACAGATGTACAAGGAGCAGAAGGAGTCTATTTTGGCAAAGGTACAAGGAGCAGAAGGAGTAGATTTTGACAGATGTGCAAGGAGCAGAAGGAGTTGATTTTGACAGATGTGCAAGGAGCAGAAGGAGTCAATTTTGACAGATGTACAAGGAGCAGAAGGAGTCTATTTTGGCAAAGGTACAAGGAGCAGAAGGAGTTAATTTTGACAGATGTGCAAGGAGCAGAAGGAGTAGATTTTGACAGATGTGCAAGGAGCAGAAGGAGTTGATTTTGACAGATGTGCAAGGAGCAGAAGGAGTCGATTTTGACAGATGTACAAGGAGCAGAAGGAGTCTATTTTGGCAAAGGTACAAGGAGCAGAAGGAGTTAATTTTGACAGATGTGCAAGGAGCAGAAGGAGTCGATTTTGACAGATGTGCAAGGAGCAGAAGGAGTCTATTTTGGCAAAGGTACAAGGAGCAGAAGGAGTTAATTTTGGCAAAGGTACAAGGAGCAGAAGGAGTTGATTTTGACAGATGTGCAAGGAGCAGAAGGAGTTGATTTTGACAGATGTACAAGGAGCAGAAGGAGTCGATTTTGGCAAAGGTACAAGGAGCAGAAGGAGTTGATTTTGACAGATGTACAAGGAGCAGAAGGAGTCGATTTTGGCAGCTGTGCAAAGTGCAGAATTCCCAGGGACTTGCAGAATTCAGGCTCTGCTCATTTGCTCCCATCCATAAACTCCCTAACAAGACTTTTTTTTTCCCATTTTCTTTGAGGACACGATAAATACAGAGCGATACAAAGGAGCAAAATAAATTTATGCTGAAAGCTTAGAGATGGTAGTGCAAACAAACCGTTATTCATACCTCAGTTCTCGGGGGAGAAATATAATTTGACCTTCCCTTGCCTCAAGCATCATGTTTTCCCACTAAATTAGTTCAACGGCAGTCATGGCTGGCCTTAAATGGAAATGGTATATTTTGTATAATAACCACTGCAGCAATAATAATTGCCTTCTTCCCTCTGCCAAATTTTTCTTTTGATCCAATCCATTTGCCTTGCATTCACCCAGAAATTCCCCCGAGAACCTATCTGAATCCGATAGAGTAGAATTGTGTTCATCCCATTTGGCTCTTGATTTTGATTGGCCAAGGAAGAGGTCTCATTCCACCACTTCCTTGTTTCCAAATTTATTCCTTGAGAAGCTAAAGTCTTCAAAGAGCGAGATCGGTTTAACAGCAGACCTGTTTTCCAGAGGGAGATGGAAAATCCCCCTTTTCACTATTTTTCCTATGGGTTTTCACTGTTTATTTTCTTTTTTTTTTTCAATCAATTTTTATTAAACAGTTTTTAATAGTCTTTAACAGTTTTTCTCTTTGCAACATTTCCGCGTTGGTGTACATCCACTATGCATCCATTTTTCCCCTTATATCTATATATCTATACATGTGGTTCCATTATCCTTTATACATACTAGTATATTAATATACTAATTTATAAACATACATTTTGTGTCATCTATATTTATACAGATTTATTACTATTTTCTAACTCCTAAGTCTTCTTTCTTTGTTATTTTCTTAGCTTTTGCACCTATCCTCTAACTAACCAGTTATACCATACCTTCCATACCAAATAATATTCCATTTCTCCTTTGTCTTTTATTTCTTTTGTTAATCTATCCATCTCAGCGCACTCTAGCACTTTTCTTATCACACTTTCCTCTGATGGTATCATATTATTTTTTCCAGTTTTGTGCATTCGCTGTTAATTTTCAATTACGTTATTTCTCCCCTCTTGTTGGAACCTTCAGGTGGAAGACCAAAAACGGATGCCAAGAGAGATTGTTGGGAAGTTCACAGCAACATCTTGTGATGATTGGCCAAGCTCTTAGTTCCCATCTACCACCAACTGTATACAGGTAGTCCTTATTATTCATTTATTTATTTATTAGTCATATTTCTATGCCGCCCACTCTCCGAGGACTCTGGGCGGCTTACACCAAAGACAGTATACTAAATAGCACATTGCCCCCAACAATCTGGATCCTCATTTTACCCACCTCAGAAGGATGGAAGGCCGAGTCAACCTTGAGCCGGTGAGATTTGATCCGCTGATCTGCTGAACTAGCAGTCAGCTGAAGTAACTGCAGTACTGCACTCTAACCACTGCGCCACCTCGGCTCTTGACTTATAACAGTTCATTAATGACCATTCAAAGTTACAACTGCACTGAAAAGTTGTCTTATGATCGTGTTCCACACTTACGACAGCATCCTCGTGGATGCATGGTCAAAATTCAGACCCTTGGCAACTGACTCATATTTATGACCGTTGCAGTGTCCCTGGGGGGGGGGAATGTCACACGATCCCTTTTTGTGACCTTTCCCTTTTCCTTTGTGGGGAAAGCCAGATTCACTTAACAACCCTGTCACTAACTGCAGTGACTCACTTAACAACCATGCCCAGCAAGGTCGTAAAATGAGGCAAAAAACTCACAACTGTCTGGCTTAGCAACAGAAATGTTGGGCTCAATTGTGGCTATATGTCAAGGACTACCTGCACACTGAGGTAATGAATCAATAAAAAGTCTTTAAGTTGCCTGTGAAGATCAAGCAGCAAATGCGGAAGGCACATTTTCTTCTTGCTAAAGTTTTTTTTTTTCCCCTCTTCTTGAACATAAAAGATTTGGCTATGTCTGGGGGAGGAATTGCTCAGGAGAAATATTACCTTGAGCTCTGAATGCAAGGAGATATTATCTTGGCGTCCTTTGCAGATAAATATTCAATATTATCCAGTGCTATGAAATAATACTGATTTCCAGATTAGGCGTCTTACCTTCAAAGCCATTACAGCATTAAATCAGGCTGAAAACAATAGCAAAAGAGAAATGAAATAAAGGGGGACGAAAGAGGAAAGGAAAGGTACTTCAAGCAAAAACAGAAGTAATTAGCACTTCTGCAATGCTTTTCATCTTCCAGTGTGCAAATATTCCCCTTTCAGTTCCAAAAACACCCTTTGCAAGGTGGATAAATATTACAGTTTTTAGTAGTTCATTATTTTATTATGTAGCAGAGGAGAGGAGGGAAAAAAATCCTTCCAGTTTTTCGGTAGGCATCTATGATTATTCCATGCTCCACATTAGTTCAGACTGATCTGGATGATTGGGAACCCCAAAATGGTTTAGTGGATCGGGCTGACAATTCGATCGAGCTGAAGGATCACATCCAGGGGTACCTTTACTACCGGTTCGCAAGAACCGGACAGAACCGGGAGCAACCCACCACTGATCACATCCATATCTGTTGTGGATCAAGAGAGGGATGGCATCAAGATCACGGGAAGGGATAGTACCACTCTACGTTGCACTAGTGAGGCCACATTTGGACTATTGTGTCCAGTTCTGGTCGCCACAATACCAAAAAGATGTTGAGGACCTAGAAAGAATCCTGAGAAGAGCCCGAAAGATGATCACATATATGGAGACTAAATCATATGATGAACAACTAAGGGAATTAGATATGCAGGATCCAATCTGGGTCAGTCCAGAGGTTGGGACCAGATGTTTGGGCATCTGAGTTTTTGGACATGCGGAAGCCCATCCTCAGGGGAACTTCTCTCTCACCAGAATGTGTGTTTTGGGCTATTCTATGCGTAGTATTTATCCAGTGCTATGAAATACGCAGTTCACCAGTTCGAATCTCACCAGGCTCAAGGTTGACTCAGCCTTCCGAGGTCCCCACAATCCGGGTCCTCATTTTACCTACCTCGGAAGGATGGAAGGCTGAGTCAACCTGAGATTTGAACTCGCAGTAATTGCAGGCAGCTGGCAGCTAAGTACTACTTTAACAGCACTTAGTCCACTGCGCCACCATTAATATTATTATTAATTAATTAATTAAGTGCAATGGGATGTTTAGAAATGGGAATATTTAGTCTAAGGAAGAGAAGGCCTTGGGAAGACATGATTGCCATCTTCCAATACCTGAAGGGCTGTCACAGGGAAGAGGGGGTCAATTTATTCTCCATAGCACCTGAGAGCGGGAGAAGAAGCAACTGGTGGAAGCTCGTCAGAAGGAGAGCCAACCTGGAAATAAGGAGGAATTACCTGACAATGAGAACAATCAATTATTGGAACGGCCTGCCTCCTGGAGATGTGGATGTTCCATCACTGGAGGCTTTCAAGAAATGATTAGACCATCATTTGTCCAAGACTTTATGAGGATTCTTGCCTGGGACAGGAATTCTCGCCTAGAAGACATCCAAGGTCCCATCCACCCCTATGGTTCAATGACTCAATTTAAACCAATTTGCACCCATGTAAACATGTATGTTACGGGACTGACTCTGTCTCCATGTCTTTGAAAAGGCTTTGGAGAGAGAGTGGAAGGCTCCCGACAAAAAATTTCTATGGAACTTTCTTTCTGAACCTCTCACTGTTTTGGGCCAGACAGTGATTCTTAACTTGACTGTTTTCATGTTGTTTTATATTAGCTGTAGTGATGATTGCTTGTCTGCTGCTACCGTGGCCATATTGAGAGTTACAAATGTAATAAATAATAGCAAGTTCTTAGGCCTTTAACATGCAAAATAAGTAGCAAATAATTTCATGTGCCAGAATTGCGTGTTGATGCTTTTGTGGGTTTTTTTTTTTTTTTGGAAACTCCTTATTTTTAATTTATTCAGAGTTCTTTCCTCTACTTTGGGTGGGGGAAAAAAAAGACTAATGCTATCTAAAACGAGCTATATATAACTGTAACTATTCTTTGTGGTTATGGTTGCAGCTTATATTTGAGAGGTTTGCAGTGTTTACTCATGCATAATTACATTATAAATGATTTCTCGTAGAGGATGTGATTTGTGCATTTTCTTATGTAAGGCAAAATTAATACCCTCCTGACATGGAGAAAATATACTATATTACCTTTTACTGCTTTCATTTAGACGGCGCAGTCTGTCTTCTTTAACTTCATAATGGCATTCAAAATAGTAGGGAGAAAATGTGAAGAAACAAAGACAAATACCCTATTAGGAATGAGAAATAAAGTGCATGGTGATTTTTTGTTTTTTCTTAAATACTTCAATAAAGTATGTTACATTTGAGCTTGGAGGTCAGAAGATGCTTCTGGTCTTTTTAGCTAGGAATAAATGTGCATTGTATGGCTGTGAAAGTTGGACCATAATAAAGGCTGAGTGCCAAAGAATGGAGGCCTTTGAACTCTGGTGCTGGAGAAGACTCCTGTGAGTCCCTTGGACTGCAAGGAGATCAAACTGGTTAGTCCTAGAGGAGATCAACCCTGACTGCTCTTTAGAAGGCCAGATCCTGAAGATGAAACTCAAATACTTTGGCCACCTAATGAGTTGGAAGGACTCACTGGAGAAGAGCCTAATGCTGGGAACGATGGAGGGCAAAAGAAGAAGGGGACGGCAGAGAACGAGGTGGCTGGATGGAGTCACTGAAGCAGTCAGCATGAGCTTAAATGGACTTTGGGGAATGGTAGAGGACAGGAAGGCCTGGAGGAACGTTGTCCATGGGGTCATGATGAGTCGGACAAGACTTCACAACTAACAACACCAAAATGTGCATTGCGGAAGATTTACCAAGGTGTTGAAAACAGCTGCAAAAAAAAAAAAAAACTAGGAATCAGCTTCCGATGGGTCTACTGGGAGCCTTGGTAGTACAGGAGTTTAAGGCACCCTGTTATTAAGCTTATTAAGACCAGCTGCCTGCAATTACTGCAGGGTTCGAATCTCGCCAAGGCTCAAGGTTGACTCAGCCTTCCATCCTTTCTAAGGTAGGTGAAATGAGGACCCAGTTTGTGGGGGCAATAAGCTGACTTTGTATAAATATACAAAAGGATGAAGGCTATTGCTGAGCACATTGTAAGCCGCCCTGAGTCTTCGGAGAAGGGCGGCATATAAATCAAATTAAAATAAATAAAATAAATAAATAAAATAAATAAATAAATACTGAATTCCAAAAAATGATTCAACTAGGGACAAACAAAATCTATTTTACTTAGCCATTTTGTGGGGCGGGAGTGGGGGAGAGAAATCTCTGGTCTTGCTCATTTTTGTACTGACTGTACAGATCTGACCTTGGGGAAATGGAAGCTGCCTTTAATTTTTTAAAAAAGCTATCTTCAATCTTTCTTGTACCTCTTTAAAATCTGATGTTCTTATAGCTAGGCCACCTATCAAAAAAGGAGAGGTCTCAATAAAGGAGAATATTTGCAGCCTCAGGGTTGAAATGAGGGGTCCTAGGTACTCAAACTGCCCAAGGAGCTGCTGATCCAGTTCTACAGAGGAATTATTGAGTCTGTCATCTTGCTTATTTGTACCCTATGACTATCATTAAATGTTGTACCTTATGATTCTTAACAAATGTCTCTTTTCTTTTTATGTACAGTGAGAGCATATGCACCAAAGACAAATTCCTTGTATGTCCAATCACACTTGGCCAATAAAAAATTCAATCTATCTTATCTTATCTTATCTTATCTTATCTTATCTTATCTTATCTTATCTTATCTTATCTTATCTTATCTTACCTTACCTTACCTTACCTTACCTTACCTTACCTTACTCTATCTATCTATCTATCTATCTATCTATCTATCTATCTATCTATCTATCTATCTATCTATCGACTTTTTAGCATTTTTGTTTCCATCAGGGCCTGGGTGCTGTGATAAAATCAACGCTCCCCATCCGTGTTCTCATGCAGACATTTCGAAACAAGCAACATTTCGGCATTGTTTTCTGCCCTCACCCCCTCATCCCTGCTTTTGCTGGCTTTCCTCATGCTTTCCATGCTAACTCAAATGCAGATGTGTATGAGTCAGCAATAAAACCCAAAAATTAGCATCCTTCAGCGGCTGCAGGATGCATTCCAATAAATAACATTACAAGGCCTAGTTATCTATTCTTTAGTCATCATTCATTATGGCCTCTTCTGCAGCTCTTCATTTCAGAGTGTTTTACTATCAGAGTGGCACCTGGTGTTAACAGCTGGACAGTGTCTCCATTAAATCCCAAGTGCTCTTTAGTTAGCACGGATTGGCTTTCTCTGCCCCTGCCAGTTTCCAGAAATGCCCCCTCTTCGCACTTCTCCGAAGCTGCTTGTGACACAAAATGATAGAGATGGAAGGCAGGGGTGGGTTCTACTTACCTTTACTACCAGTTCGCAACGGGACCATGCACTTTTCTGCACATGCGCAGAAACTTCCTGATGATGTCTGTGGGCGGAGCCTTCCACCAGTTTTACTACCGGTTCTTGCGAACTGGTCCGGACCGGGGGCAACCCACCACTGTTGGAAGGGACCTTGAAGGTCTTCTAGTCCAACCTCCTCCCTATACCATTTCAGATAAGTGGCTGTCTAATCTATTCTTAAGGGATGAAGCACCCACAACTTCTGGAGGCAAGCTGTTCCCCTGGCTAATGGTCAAATCCACTCGATGGAAGGACTGGCTGCACCTATTGTGCCCTTGTGCTGAATGTGTGAGCCTCTGATTGTGTGTGTGTGTGTGTGTGTGTGTGTGTGTGTGAGAGAGAGAGAGAGAGAGAGAGAGAGAGAGAGAGAGAGAGAGAGAGAGAGAGAGAGAGAGAGAATGGGAGAAAGATAAACACCAATGATTTCAATCGAAAGGTCCCGCAGGGATTTCATTATGACACAACCAACATTTCAAGGGTTATAGAGCTGAAACAATTATCCTATTAAATTGTGATTATCACCAATACTGAATGTTTTCCTTTGATGCTGAATTGAAGAACATTTTGGATTCCTGGACTGGTGGTAACTGTACAATGGAAAAAGTACATGCACACCAAGTCTTTAGCTATTTCGTCATGCAAGGACTTTGCAACCACAACATGTCACTAAACTTCCTCCTACTTTGCAAAGATGCTTCTAAGGCCATTTTCTGGCCATCAAATTGAAGGACCGCGCCCCCCCCTCCCAAAAGAGGAGGGAAAAAATGTTCGGAATATTTTCGATGCAGCACTCATTAAAACCGATTGATCAGTAAATAATCCTGTTTGTATTTTGGAGAGGGTATTTTTTGTGACAAAATGGGGGGGGAGAGAAGTCATTAAAAGCAGGGGAGGGGGAGAGAAAGGGGAGAGGGGGAGAGAGAAAGGTGGAGGACACTTTTCCAACATCTGAAAAATCACAATAATTAGCAACAACGCTCTGAAGTTCATTTCCATAAAAAGAGAGGGGGGAGAGAGAGAGAAAGGAGGGATTTGAGACTCTTGGTGTTTAGACAGCCCCCCACACCCCCCCTTGTGACCTTAGTCTGATATTTTACAAAACATTAATCTTCTTGCCAGCAATTATAAAGAATCGTGTGATGTAGCTGGGAGTCAGTGAGTGAGTAATAGTAATTCCATTGTTCTTTTTATTTATTTATTTATGCTTTGGCTTACTAGGCGGATGAGGTAAGTTGGGCCTATATATATAAATTTTTTTAAATATGTGATTATTCTGAACTGGCAATACATAAAGGACCGATTACACAAATATCAGACTGTTGCTAAGCCTGAGTGGACGCCTCCTTCCAGCTCCTGATCAAAGTGTCTCTACATTTTATGATGCCGTTGTTGTTGAAATCTTCCCTTCCCCCTTCGTCCAGACGCCACCAGTTCTTTGCCTTTGTTTCCTTGTGAATTATAGGCTTCAAAGTTTGTTTGTTTTTTTTTTGTAATAGTGATGTACAACTATGGCCTTGACTTTGGATCAAGGGACAGGGCAGGAGAAAGGGAGGAAATTTCAATCAACATTGAGTGTTCCTTGTAGAAGGAAGGTGAGTGGCTTTATGATGCCATTGGAGGATGGAGGAACCTTCTTTTTGGGTTGGAATTGGAGAAGGGTAGCCAGTTAAGAGCATACTGAAAAGCAGCGACATCACCCTGTCAACAAAAGTGCATATAATCATGGCTATGGTTTTTCCAGTTGCAATGTATGGCTGTGAAAGTTGGACCATAAGGAAGGCTGAGCATCAAAGAATTGAGGCCTTTGAACTCTGGTGCTGGAGAAGACTCCTGCAAGTCCCTTGGACTACAAGGCGATCAAACCGGTCAGTCCTAGAGGAGATCAACCCTGACTGCTCTTTAGAAGGCCAGATCCTGAAGAGGAAACTCAAATACTTAAGAGCTTTGGTTTCATTTTGAGCTCTGGAACTTAAAATTTTAAAATAATTAAAAAAAATTATTCTACTAAGCTTTCATCAGCCATCTGCTGACATCATCAGAGAATTAATTTTTTATTATTTTTTTTTAAAAAATTAAGTTCCGTAGCTCGCAGAATGTCTGCTTCTTTCTTTACTAATATACCTGGAACTCGTATTTACCCCTTTATTTTTTTTAAACCAAATAACACTTGCTTTTCGCAGTATGCAGAGAAGGAATAAAACCTCACCAAGCACTCACCAATACTCCCTTCTCTAACTTCGCCAGATATTTGCACAAACCGTTTGTTTAAAAAAAGCTTAGAATTTTTTATTTTACACGTGTGCATTCTGGGGGCCTCCAAAAACCTTTCTGCATTTTGTCAGACGTGCAACAAATATACGGACTGGGTTAGAAGGGAACAAAAAGATTCGATTATCCCGTATGTTCCCTCCTTACTCATTTGCATTAGCTTGAACAATTGGGTTATGGGTTGGTTCAGTATCAAAGCTCCCTCTCTCTCTCTCTCTCTTTTTTTTTTATATGGTTCTAAATTCAGGAGACTTGCACGCTCTGTTCATTTTTTCCATCGCCGCAGACAATTTCAATGCTGATCCCAAGAATCTACTGTCAATTTGTTCCTTCTTTCTACATTTTTCATAAAAGAAACATGGTGATATGTTTCCAGCCTTGGCTTCCACCTGTGGGTCGGGATTGTACAACTTGTAAAACCGGCATCTCAACATGCGAAAGAGGCCAAACTCACAAAAGAAGGAATTCTGAGTGGAAGCTTAAGCTCCATTCATAGTTTGTTGCATTGTTGGGTGTGTATGAGATATGTGAGACCACCAACTGCTTGGAAACCCCTGCCATGTCAGGGCACAATGGGACAAATTGAAAGCTCCCTAGGAAACCTAACTCTCTGGTTGTCAGAGCTTTTGTCATTATTAATAAGATGTTTAAAGTTATCAGAGGGAAAATGATGTTCAAAATGTAAATATGAATGGAGCGGCGAAAGAGGCCAGATGCTCAGTGCGAATTGTCTTCCAAAGTGTTCCAAGGACTCTGTTTCCATGTGGGTGTTTTGAAAAGATTTGCAAAATGCAATAACATGGGCGCTTCGTAATTATTTTGCAGGATATGACTTTGTTCTAGCATTGGCTGAAGCAAACTCTCTTCTGAATTCCGCCAAGAATTGTTGCCATTTAGCCATTTGTTTCAACTGGAAGCAGCATAATCATAATTTGTGGAGTTTGTCACAATGTCTGAGTCAGAGCAATGTCTTGCCGTTGGGGCTACGGTTGTGTTGCATGTCCGCGCGAACCCACAAATTAACCCCTCCCGCAGAAATCCTAGCTAAACCAGAGTTGCATGAACAGGGTTTATTGTAGAAATGCATTTAGAAAGGCTTATTAAGTAAAATGGGCAGATTGAAAGGGATAAATCAAAGCATGAGAGAAGGTAGAATGGTGGCACCTTCCCAGGGACAATGTGTAGAAGTGGCTTTTGGTAATTGCAGTCCAAACCTTGTTTAATGACAGATGGTTAAGAGAAGAGCAGGCCGTGACCAGTCAATTTTATTGCCCCACTCGTACTTGAAGGTACCTGTAATAGTTCACCTGTAACAGGTGAAGGAGACGTCTAATGAAGGAGAATATTTGTAGCTCTGGGTTGACATGAGGGGTCCTTGGTGCTCTCTGAACTGAGTTGTTTTCTTGCAGACATTTCATTACCCAAACAGGTTTGGTGCTCCATTCCATTTTTGAAATTCTATATATTTGAAGCTCCATAAGGAAGGCTGAGCGCCAAAGAATTGAGGCCTTTGAACTCTGGTGCTGGAGAAGACTCCTGCGAGTCCCTTGGACTGCAAGGTGATCAAACCAGTCAGTCCTAGAGGAGATCAACCCTGACTGCTCTTTAGAAGGCCAGATCCTGAAGAGGAAACTCAAATACTTTGGCCACCTAATGACAAGGAAGGACTCCCTGGAGAAGAGCCTCATGCTGGGAACGATGGAGGGCAAAAGAAGAACGGGACGACAGAGAACGAGGTGGCTGGATGGAGTCACTGAAGCAGTTGGGGTGACCTTAAATGGACTCCAGAGGATGGTAGAGGACAGGAAGGCCTGGAGGAACGTTGTCCATGGGATCGTGATGGGTCGGACACAACTTTGCAACTAACAACAACAACATATTTGAAGCTATGGTATCCTTTCTCAAAGAAATTTAGACCAGGCACATTTTTTCCCCCAATTCCCATTAAACTATAAACTTTACTTATTTGTAAAACACAATGGCTTGTACAATTAAGTACATTGAAGCCAACTACCTTATAGCTTCTTTGAGACAAACTGTGCAGAAAATCAGGATTCCTTCGCACTGGTGGCTTTCAAATATGGGTGGGGGACATAACATCCATCACCCCAAATGGAAGATGGTCACCAGATGGATAATAGGATAGAAAAACATAACCTGAAATTACAGTGTTGATGGCTTGACGTATCCTTTGGTTCAAAATTAAAGAATAGGAACTTATAACTGTTGAAAAAGTATGATGATTTATCCATGGAATGTCACATCAGGGTCCATGGGAGTTGGATAAACAATATATTCCAATAGAATAGAATTTTTTATTGGCCAAGGGTGATTGGACACACAAGAAATTTGCCTTGGTGCATAAGCTCTCGGTATACATAAAAAGAAAAGATATGTTCATCAAGAATCATAAGCTACAACACTTAATGATAGTCATAGGGTACAAGTAAGCAACCAATCAATATCAATATAAATCATAAGGATATAAGCAACAAAGTTACAGTCATACAGTCATAAGTAGGAGAAGATGGGTGGTGGGAACGATGAGAAGATTAATAGTACTGCAGATTTATTTATTTATTTATTTATTTATTTATTTATTTATTTATTTATTAATTAGATTTTTATACCGCCCCCTCTCCCGAAGGACTCGGGGCGGTGCACAGCCAAAGTTAAAAAACATACAATATAAACAATTAAAATACGTTTAAAACAGAATTAAATCTAAAATGGCTCCCCAATTTAAAATGCCTTACCCATACCCCTATAAAAAGACGAATTTAAAATTTAAAAATTTAAAATTTCCACATTTAAAAAGGGGGAAGATTTAGGCCAGGCCAGCTTGATAAAATAGAAAAGTCTTAAGCGCGCGGCGGAAGGTGCGCAGATCCGGGATCCTACGTATCTCCGGGGGGAGCTCGTTCCATATCGTAGATATTTTCACAACCCTCTTTTTGACTCGTGCAGTACACAGATCCTCAATGGAAGGCAGGTTGGTAGCCATTGTTTCTTCTGCAATACTACTACTACTACTACTACTACTACTACTACTACTACTACATATGCCAATAATATCTTTAATCCCATCAGCAAGAACATTGGCTTTTCCCTGGTCCAGATGAAACATCTGGCTGACATTGTGACCAACAATAATAATAAGCTAAAGAGCCGGCAGCTGTGATTTCAAATGTTTGTTTGCATAATAACTGAACAAGTTTTGATACCCTTAGATTGGAGACACAGGTCAGGATTTTGGCAAAGTGCATTGTAAGAAATAACAGTTGCACATCGTCTTTTGTCACATTATGATGTGCGTGTCTGTCTTTTGCTTGAATTCACTGAGCTCTTTTATTCCGTCCCTTTCCACAGGCCATTCATAATCTAGAGCTTTATGTACTGTATTTATAACAGGCAGGGATACGGTATACTTTGAAAAGTTGTTAAGGCGTCTGTACATTTTTAGCAAGTCACTGATGTGTAAAAAGCTGCATAAAAGCTTGCCAGGTTTTTTTCCCCCCCTCCAGCAAAGGTTTCCTAATCAATAGGAATGAAAAAAAAGGCAATTTAATTAAAAAAAAAAAATTTAAAGTGCTGAAGTGTGGCAGGGAAACCAAAAGAACATATTAGTCAAGAAACATTCCCCAATTTGGATACAAGTCTACATTGTGCTGCCATCTGAAATATATTATATCGTTATGAACAAGCCCTGGAAATTATTTGCTTCCAATCTTTGAGCAAAGACAGGCATTCCACTTAATTAAAGTATATTTTCCGTTTGTGATTTCGGTCCGTACATGAACATTTGGATAACATAAAATGTGGATGATTATTGGGACCCACGACCTGGAAAATTTCCTTTGAAATAAGCAGATCTATTTGATTGTCAAAACACAGAGTTTCCCTTTACTGCAAAAAAGGCTCGTCAATCTTGGAGCGTGTTTCGAATTAATAAAACTGTACAGTGAAAGTCCAGTTTTAGCCAAATAATTGTGGTTGTGTTTACTACCCAGATCAACTTCCTATCCTACGAGCCTTAATTCACATCTCTTTTTTTCCCTTACCCTCTATGTACAGGTAATCCTTGATTTATAACAATTCATTTAGTGACCATTTAAAGTTACAATGGCACGGGAAAATGTGGCATGACCATTTTTCACACTTATGACTGGTTTTTTTTTATTTGATTTATATGCCGCCCTTCTCCGGAGACTCAGGGCGGCTTACAATGCGTTAAGCAATAGACTTCATACTTTTGTATATAGACTGTTGCAGCATCCCCACAGTCATGTGATCAAAATTTGGACGCTTGGCAACTGTCTCATATTTACGATGGTCACAATGTCCCAGGGTCACGTGATCCCTTTTTACAACCTTTGTACAAGCAAAGTCCATGGAGAAGCCAGATTCACTTAACAACCATGTGACTAATTTAACACCTGCAATGGTTCACTTAACAACAATGGCAGGAAAAGTCATAAAATGGGGCTCAGCTCACTTCACAAACGTCTTAGCAGCATCAATTTTGGGCTCAGTTGTGATCTTAAGTCGAGGACTTCCTGGACTGTGGATTCATAACATAATGTCACACTTTATGCTGTAGTAGCCTCATGGGACAGAACAACATAGCAACTTTGGTTAATGATTTGTGAACTTAGATATTCACTGAATTCACATTCACCTAATGTGAGCTTCTTAGTTTCTTAGGTTTACTCAGTAAATAAACAATGCATTCTTTAAGGGCAATACATCTGAAAGATCTTTTCTGAGAATAGATTTTCTGTGGATTCATGT
Organism: Pituophis catenifer annectens; assembly: GCF_029215685.1. NCBI lineage: Eukaryota > Metazoa > Chordata > Lepidosauria > Squamata > Colubridae > Pituophis > Pituophis catenifer. The sequence continues at coordinate 20,735,690 of NW_027256893.1, forward strand.
GATGTGTGACCAGGAATTCATAGTTTGTTGATAGTTTGCTACCTATTCCTGAGGTTTAAATGTCTATGGAGATTCTCAGTCATCCAGGTTGTCCCAAAGGTGCTTTTTCAAGAGGCCACTGGAATTTCTTTGTTGTTCCTTGAAGACATTTTGCTTCTCACCCAAGAAGCTTCTTCAGTTGAGTTCTTCAGAACTGAAGAAACTTCTTGCATGAGAAGCAAAATGTCTTCAAGGAAAATAAAGAAAGTCTAGTTGTGTTTTGAAAAAACACTTTGGGGATAGCCTTCAGATTCTTCATGGGCCCTTCTCAGATCTGTAACCACCAACATGTAAGGAAGAACAGTTATAAATAGAGGAAAAGAAAAACAGGAATTGGCCTATCACACCATTCTGCTCATTTGCAACAATTGGTACCAATGATTGAAAAAGCGTAGTTTAGAACAAACCACAAGCGATCAAAAATTAGCCATCCTTATCATTTGGTAGAAGTTGCAATGCCTTCAAAGGAATGAATTGTGTGTTTCACACAATCCAACCTTTGGGTTCTAAAGTGCCTAGAAGATGTAAACAGGTCAAGGAAAAATCTAGGAGTTACAACCTGGGCATCTTGCTCCAACTTGAAGAAGGAACTGGGTATGTCTAGTTTAATGAAAAGAAGGACTAGGGGAGACATGATAGCAGTGTTTCAGTATCTCAGGGGCTGCCACAAAGAAGAGGGAGTCAATCTATTTTCCAAAGCACCTGAAGGCAGGACAAGAAGCAAAGGGTGGAAACTAATCAAGGAGAGAAGCAACTTAGAACTAAGGAGAAATTTCTTGATAGCGAGAACAATTAACTAGTGGAACAACTTGCCACCAGAAGTTGTGAATGCTCCAACACTGGAAGCTTTTAAGAAGATGTTGGATAACCATTTGTCTGAAGTGGTGTAGGGTTTCCTGCCTAAGCAGGGGGTTGGACTAGAAGACCTCCAAGGTTCCCTTCCAACTCTGTTATTCTATTCTAAATTATTCCAGTAGGACCTCTTTCTTCTCACTGCTCTCTATCAGTTTTTACAAAAATCCTAAAGGTCTCCCGAAATATAGTTCCTGACTGCCCATTCAAGGCTTCACTTTGGTTTCAGGGTTTTATAGAAATAATATTTTCATTGAGGTCCAGTAAATCTGCAGCCAGAAGAAAATTTTGGAGCTCTCCAAGGTCCTGTTACTTGGGGGTGTTTTTGCCCTTCTCTTGTCCCAACCTTTCCAGCCATGCTTGGCTTCCCTGGTACCAAGCCATCAAGCACAAGAAGATCCAGGTTGGTGTAAATTGTCAGATTTGTCAACTTCTGTATGTAGGATGGAGAAAGTGAGCTCTTATACTCAGTTAAAGGCAGCAAAGTGGCTTAGATTAGCCTTTTGTGGAAGCCTTCAAAACATTGGATAACTGCATGCCTAGCAAAATGGATTTACCTTTAATGATATACATGCATTCTGTCTCCTAAAGCTGCTTTGCCATGGCTATTTCAGAGTTTTCTCCCTTAGATTTAGTGTATTTGAGACTTTCTTTTAGGATTTTCTCCTGGTGCCATGGTCATGTGGCTGGCATGACTCAACACCAAAGGCGCACGGAACGCTATTACCTTCCCACCAAAGGTGGTTCCTATTTTTTCTACTTGCATTTTTTACCTGCTTTCGAAATGCTAGGTTAGCAGAAGTTGGGATAAGTAACGGGGGCTCATCCCATTACGCGGCACTAGGGATTCGAACTGCTGAACTGCCGACCTTCTGATCAACAAGCTCAGCATCTTAGCCACTGAGCTACCGTGTCCATCATGCCGTCTTTAAATATCTTGTCATCCTTAAATATTATAAAATTTTGCCACCTTGTTCTGCTGTAGTCTAAAGGGTTAGCTTCTACCATATCCAGGGAGATTTTTTTTTTTTTTGAGCTTCTTGAATTCTGCTTATCTTTCTTTCTGGCAAGATTTTATTTTCAGACTTGGTTTTCATTTCCAAATTGTTCCAGACAAGCTTTGCACTCATTGTTTCACTATTGGTTAGCTTTGGCATTGGGTGGGGACATGATGTCACATCTTGTTTTCATCGGTTGCATTGTATTCCGTCCTTTTGTTACTAGTTCTGTGTTCCTTTAGTTTACTCAGTTGTAAAGGAATTAGACATCCAGTGGCCTGCTGTTCCAGAAAATATTTTACAGACAAGAACAGGCATTTGCAAGTGATATTCTTACATTCATTATAAATTTCATTACGGACCAACACGCTGTAAAAGTGAGTTCACATGTCATCACAATCATGTAGGTGGTTATTATCAAGATTATTAATTCCCTCTTGGTTCAGATAGATTCAGTACTTGGTTCAGGACGAGGGATGAGATGATAGCAGCATTCCAGAATTTGAGGGGCTGCCAGAAAGAAGAGGGGTGGGGGGGTCAACTTATTTTTCCAAAGCACCAGAAGGCAGGACCAGAAGCAATGGATGGAAACTAATCAAGGAGAGAAGCAACCTGGAATTAAAGAGAAACTTCCTAACAGTGAGGACAATGAACCACTGGAACAGTTTGCCTTCAGAAGTTGTGGGTGCTTCATCACTGGAGGTTTTAAAGAAGAGACTGGACGGACACTTGTCTGAAATGGTATAGGGCAGTGATGGCTAACCTTCTTTCCGTCGCGTGCCAAAAGTGGGGGGGTCATGCATAATTCAATGCCCCTCGTGCCCCCCGGGCACATGCGCATGCGACCCTCCCATACTCCCCCCGCTTTTGGCAACGACGGCAAAAAGGTTACCGGTGGGCCTGATAGGCCTGTTTTTTTGCCCTCCCCAGGCTCCAGAGACTTTCTAGGAGCCTGGGGAGGGTGGAAACAGTCTCCCCCACCCCCTGGAAATGGAGGCTGGAAATGGCCCATTTCCCGACTTCCGGTGGGCCCCGAAGGCCCGAAAATCGGTGCACACATGTGCGCTGGAGCTGAGCTAGGGCAATGTTCGCATGCCCACAGATATGCCTCCGCGTGCCACCTGTGGCACGTGTGCCATAGGTTCGCCATCACGGGTATAGGGTCTCCTGCTTGAGCAAGAGGTTGGACTAGGAGACCTCTAAGGCCCCTTCCAGCTCTATTCTGAATTGAATTGAAACCCACCTGAACTCTACAACGCCTGTGTGATGTTTAATATAAAATAAACACATAACACATTGACTTACTCACTGAACTTGAAAAACATTTTCCCTTTGCACGTGCTCCGTTTTGTCACCGGTATTGACTTCCGCTGTTTAAATTATCTTCGGATAAACTGTCTGCTTATCTTGTTTGTATCATTTACCTTTCTCCTAAAGTTTGAGGTGAGATTAAAGAAATGGTTCCTTTTGCTGGAACAGCATCATTCACCAGACGGAGCTATAAATCAGGACGAGTCTAAATCATCTCTTGCTTGGCTGGGAGCTCAAAAGTTTGGCTTAAGCCTTTCACTCTTCTTATGAGCAAAGCACAAAACAACAAATAACAATACACAATACAGGCAGTTCTCGGCTTACAACAGTTTGTTGGGTGACTGTTCAAAGTTACAACGGCGCTGAAAAAAAGGCACTTACACATTTAAGACCGTTGCAGCATCCCCGTGGTTACGTCATCAAAATTCAGACGCTTGGAAACTGGTTCATATTTATGACGGTTGCAATGTTCTGGGGTCGCGTGAACAGCTTTTGCGACCTTCGGACAAGCAAAGTCAAAGCAAATCTGAGGTAAAGATTGCCCACTAGATGCAGAGTTAACATCTGGGGGGTATTGTTATAGCGCATCGTGCCTAACTCTCTAAGTCCGGGTTCATCAGTTGGCATGTGGAGCCAAAAACGAAGAGCCTTTTCAATCCCGCAGAATCGCCAATCGGCCACATTACCAGCAAGATGTTCTCATTAATTCCTGTAAGAGATGCTTGGAGCTTTGACCCGGCATTGTTCTCCTTATCGGAAAGTGGCTGAGTCATCGTATTAATAAGGCATCACTCACATAATCGGTCATTCAGTGTGCCAGGGCTAAAGATAGGAAGCAGAGACGGGGCGGGGGCCTGCATTATGAATGCTCATCACAGGTTTTTGCAACGGGCAAATAAAAGGAAGATCACAGCAAGCTGGAGCTAAGGAGAAACTACCTAACCGAGAGGACAATGGACCAGCTTACATTAGAAGTTGTAGGCGCTTCATCACTGGAGGTTTTTAAGAAAAGGCTGGACTGTCATCTATTTGAAGTGGCATAGGGTCTCCTGCTTAAGCAGAGGGTTGGACTAGAAGACCTCCAAGGTCCCTTCCCGCTCTATTCTGATTGATTGATTTATGGTGGGTTGAATGGCAATGGTTCTCTTCTAAGACCTCCCCACCAAAATTAGTGACGGTCTCTATGCTCAACTCGCCCATTGCACTGAGCCACGAATTGGGCTGTGTGAGCTACCGTGGTTTGTAAACAATGGCTTATGGCAAAGCATGACATGTGAATCTAGCCAATAATAATTTGGCTTGTTTAATAATACCACAATTAAGAAAATTGCAGCTTGGTGTGAGCCCCATCTAAGGAAATCGTGCCTAGAATTGCAGATGCCAAGAATATTCATTTGTGCTCCATTTTAGGCATAAACCAGGTTTTATATGTATAGTTGTATTATGCTTGCCCTTAGTGCATTTCACCAAAGCTTGCAGAACATGCCAAAATTGGCTTGCTGAATATATCAGATCATGATATCAAGCCTGGCTTACAAGCCACAATGTGGTAAACCAAACCAACTGCACACCTGCGTGCAAGAATTTAGCCACTGTGTGCCCTCCACCTAAATTTTAAACAAATGAATCCTGAAGAAGTTTAAGATCACTTCGCTGCCATCAGTCCTATCTCGTTTCCCGGGTCAAGTTTTTGTTAATAAACTCACCGCTGGCCGATTTTCTTCTTTCTCCGTGAAGTATATCTATCTATCTATCTATATTTCATGTTAGCCTAACAAGCACAAAGACTGATGTAATTCACCAAGAGAACACATTGTCCAAGCTTCATTCATGTTTCAGGGCATTGTTACAGCCTGGTACAAAGGAATAATCTGATTGTGGCTTTGAAAGCAAGAAGCGATTGTGATTGAATGAAACTTCGACTTGCAATCTAAGGACTTTACAATGGTATATACAACTTCTAGAGTGTAAGTGTCCAACAGAAAAGCATGGGGGTGGGGGGAGAGACTAAATTTCAGGGGCTAATTTCCTATCAAATAACCAGTATGGGGGACTTCACAGAAATTTGCAAGCTCGTTCAGAGAGGGAGAGAAAGAAAAAAGAAATAGGATTAAAAAAAGGGCAGGACTCTTTGGGGAGAACTTCTAGGGACCTAAAAAGGCGAGAAATCTGAAGTGCATTTCTACTTTACTCTGACATGCATACAAATTTTATTTATCTTAGCCCTGCTAAGGTAGAAAAGAGCTAAGACTACCGGGTGTCCAAATTGGGATATCAGCCTGGATGAAGCTTAATATCTGAGCCAAATAAGAACTGAGTTAATATTCCAATTTTTTTTCTTTTGAGCACGTAGATCAGGGGTGTCAAACTCGATTTCATTGAGGGCCACATCAGGTTGTGTTTGACCTCAGGGGGCCGGGGTGGGCATGGCCAGTTTGATGTCACTCATGTCAGGGGCACCTATGGTGGCCCGAGCGCTCTGCTTGCGAAAATGGGCTCCTGAGCTCCGTTTTAGGCTGGGACGGCCTCCTGCAACCCTCTGCCAGCAAAAATGGAGCTCGGGATGGTTGCGAGAGGCCCTCACAAACTCTGTTTTTACTGGCAGAGGCACTGCAGGCTGATCCTTCACTGTTTCCAGGGCGGCCCCATGTGCCTTGAGTTTGACACCCCTGATAGTAGATGATCAACATGCTTAATTGGGAGGATCCAGTTTGTTTTTACATTAACTATTGAAATTGCTAGCAACTTTTGAAGTTTTCTGGAAGTTGCAACCTCTGAAGCCCTTTGGAAATTTGGGAGGCCCAACAGGCAATATGAAGGCCTCAGGATGGGCCTCAGGAAACACCAGTATGTTATCATGGGGATCAGCAGTGAACCTAAGGTATTTTCAGTTCTGCTAGAAGAGAATATTTATAGCTCGGGGTTGAACTGTGGGGGTCCCTGATGCTCCCTGAGCTTGGTTGTTTTCTTGCAGACGTTTCTTGACCCAGCTAGGTAACATCATCAGTGCAGTGATGATGTTGCCCAGCTAGATCAGGAAAGGCCTGCAAGAAAAGAACCAAACCCAGAGAGCACCAAGGACCCCACATTTTCAGTTCTGGGTATCGTATTATCTTGAGGCATCTAGGGAAAAATGCGATGAAAGTCACAATATCCAACGTTTGTAGCCAAGATATCTGGATCCCCAATTTCATATGTCGCTGCATGGTTATTGGTTGACCTCCATTCTTTTTCTTCTTCTCCAAGCCCTTGGAGGTCTATGGCTTGCATTCATCTCCCCATTTGTACATTTTTTAGTTGTAATCAATCTCAACAGAGATGATCAACAGAGGCCCCCAGCTTGACCACTTGTGAGTCCAAGAGCGCGCAAGACAGAGGCCAATGCAGAATTTTATTCTATTTTTATTTATTTGCATTGTGCTTTTCCCTGTTTGCGGGATTTTCAGGGACCTGGGTTAGACTCCCCCCCCCAAAAAAAAGACGTTTGAATTAAGCATACAAGGGAGAGAAACCTGTTCTTTCTTTCTCTTTCTCTCTCTCTCCCGGTTGTGTTTATATTTTCTTTTGCAAGCATTAAGGGGTGAGCACTGTGAAGGGGGCGAGGATGGGATAAAAGAGACTTCATTTATATGTTAATATTAGCTGGCACCCTAACTAAACTGACAGAACTATTTCATGGGAAGCTGACAAATTTACGAAGTTACAATGCCTGCAATAATCTTGATTAGCAAAACAATTGGGCCGCTGAGGAGCCCTACTGGTTTGGAAGTCTTCTAGTGCTGGGGTTACAGTTTGGAAAGCGGGATGAATGGACATCAAAAAGTTTTTGGAATATCTATATATCTATATAGAAAGAGAGGGAGAGGGAGGGAGAGAGAAAGAGAGAGAGAGAGAGAGAGAGAGAGAGAGAGAGATCTGTTGCAAAAGGCTTTAATTTAGACAAAGACAAATGTTCCGCAACTCGGAGAAAAGGGTTAATTTGATTGACTGTGTCTTTTCCCCCCTCCCCGTCTTACAATAATCATTTACTTAACAAACCCAGAGACAGACTTTCTCTGCACACAGGTGGGGTGATGAGAAATTTGGCGGAGGGAGAGGAGAAGAAAATATCATTCTGATCAGAACTAGCATTCTGGTGTGTGGGAATTTACGGGGTGGGGGGGAGAGAAAAGGGTGAATGGGGGGAGGGCGAAGGAGGAGAAATGAACAAGAGCAGGGATTGTAGCTGTCGGTAGAGTCTGGACTCATAAAACTCATTTGTTAATTAGAAGCTGTTGCACCAAAGAAAAGGGAATTGGGACAAACATGAGGAAACAGTGGGAAAATATGGACCACCATTTTGTAAATGACTGTGGGTGCAGAGGTGGTATTTAGCCAGTTCGGATCGGTTCAGGTGAACCGGTAGTGAAAATCACAGGTGGGCCTGCCCAACCGCCCCAGCTCTATACCGTCCTATTTAGTGGTGACATGTAAAATTTGTTACTACCGGTTCTGTGCATGTGGCTTGGTGTGTGTGTGTGTGTGTGTGTGTGTAATGTGACTGGGTAGGCGTGGCCAACTTTTTTTTTTTTTTTACTTTTAAAATGATTTTTTTCTACAACCTCTTCGGCCAAAAAAAGTTTTTAAAAGCCTCTGACGATTCCAGCAGAGCCGCGCGATCATCAGAGGCTTTTTTTTTACTTTTAAAAGCATTTTTTCGGGCAAAGAGGTTGTAAAAAAATGCTTTTAAAAGCCTCTGACTATCCCAGCTGAGTTGCCTGATCGTCAGAGGCTTTTTTTTACTTTTAAAAGCATTTTTTTTCAGCTGAAGAGGGTGTAGAAAAAGTGCTTTTAAAAATAAAAAATAAAAAAGCCTCTGATGATTGCGCGGCTCAGCTGGGCATGGGGGGGGCAGGGATTTTTGCTACCGGTTCTCCGAACCACCTGCCGCCATCACTACTGGATCGGGCGATCCGGTCCAAACCAGGAGCATTTCATCCCTGGTCCTATTTAGGCACGTTTTTGAGACCTGGAGCATATGCAGAAGGTGCGCGTGTGAAGCGAGTGTGTGCATGCAGGGCGAACCGATAGTAACAAAATGTGCAACCCACTGCTGTGTGGGTGGAGATTTTCTGGAACTTGGGTGACCCCTTGGATGTTCCAGTAAGGCAAAAGAAGGGGCACCATTCATAGTTTGGAAAATCAATTGTCCCTCTGAAAACGGAGTATGGCATCTATCCATTTTGTAGGTAGCCACGGTATAATTGAGGGCCAGTGTTTATATACTGACTGTCACATGCAAAGCAATATATTTTTTAAAATGCATCAGATACTGTAAAATAACCATAATTTGGGAATTATGATGGATATGAAGGTCAACAACCAGCAATGAAAACTGACAGCTGTAATTTCACACTGTTGTGCGCATAATTGTAATACCTTTAATACCTTTAACACTGACAAACAACAGTGCCAACCCCAGGTCTTTGGAAAGGATTTAATAGGTGGATAAAAATGTCAAATCTGGTCTCAACATTTGGCTGATTGACTGGGAGACAACAACAACAATTAATAATATAATGAAACGCAGACATTTTTAGCATCTGCCTGAATTAGCAACATTGTCATCAGTCCCTCGAATACCACTTTAGATTGAACTGAAAAGGGAAACAACAGGAGAGAGGGAAAGGAGTAGAGAGAGAGGAAGGGAAAAGAGAGGAGAGGAGAGGAGAGGAGAGGAGAAAGAAGAAAGGGAAAAGGAGAGGAAGAAGAGGGAGGGGAAAGAGGAGTAGAGGAGAAGGTTAGAAGTGGGGAAGAAGAGAGGAGTGGGGGAAGAGAAAGGGAAGGAGGAAAGAGAAGGAGAGGAAGAACAAAGGAAGTAGGAGGAGAAAGAGGAAGGAAGAGAAGGGGAGGAGAAGAAGAAAGTTTGGAGTAAAGGTAAAGGGTAAAAGAGCAACCCCGAAAAAGTAAAAATGAAAAATGAAAGTTAAAAGAAAAGATGAATGAAAAATGATGGAAATGACTGTACATGTAAATGTGTTTATGAAAAATAAAAATAAAAACTTTATAAAAAAAAACAATTAATAATATAATGAAATACAGGCATTTTTAGCATCTGTCTGAATTAGCAACATTGTCATCAGTCCCTTATAATTTTGAATAAATGTAATGCCTGCTCTCTAGAGATACCTATTACTTGTCCAAAAGTGTAACTAATCAGTTCGATTGATATAAATGTTGTGATGCTGATTTGTGTAAATATTTTTCTTGCATGGCTTGTTTTCTTTCTCAGAAAGATACAAGCATCTCATTTCTTTAATGCCATCTTGATGTACGGGACAAATGTTTTTTACACACACGTTTGAATTTCAAAAAAGTTAATGTTGCACTTTAATTTGATTTTTAATTCAATTTCACTCTTCGGTCTCCGTTATTTCTCCCCTTTGCACTTTTCTTTCAGCTGTTCTCGTGGGTGGATTTTTCATAAATATCTTGGCCATTGGTCCTCCCCAAAATAAGGTTTCTGCAGCAACCAACATCAAACGAAAGGCACTAATAATTTGACGCACATTTTGAAAAGCAAGATAATAGAGCTGATTTTGTTCCAAACTCCTTCTGTTCAATGAGCCCCAAGGACAATGTTTAGTTATAGATTAATAATCCAGAGGACAAATAGTTCTGAGCAAATTGTGGAAAAACATAAAACCACAATATTAAGCAAACTGAAGGGCAAAGGCCAGGCTAGATTTACTAATCATTTGTAGACTTATATCTCCCGCTCCCTCCCCCACCCCCATTTTTTAAACTGATGACACAAACTATTCTTCATAAAAACCACTGAACTTTGCAACACAAATATGAAGGTGAATTGAGCCTGAATCATAGAGGTTGCAAAGAGTAATGAAATGTAAACTCAACTTTGGTACACTCAGTTCCCAAACAATGAGAGATGACCCAACCCTATATGTTAGATTCACAGAAAAATTGCTTTGGTAACAAATAAAATCCTAGAGGACATACCTTTTTTCAATCTGTTCAATGAGATTGAAACACGTATTATTTTAATAAGACTGGAATGGCTACACTTTTTAAGAAGGGGGCATATGAGTTTAGTATTACCCCTTGATCATTATGTTGGCTTCCCTTTTAACTTATACCTGTGAAGTCCATTTGGGGAAGGGGGGCGGAACCAATAACCACTGAGTATTTTCCAGTAGGATCTTTTAAAGAAGTAAAATAGTTGTTTTTGTCCTGATTAGACTCAAATCGCTTTATAGTAATAGCAGACTTATATATCGCTTCATAGTGCTTTACAGCCCTCTCTAAACTGGTTTACAGAATCAACATTTTGCCCCCAATAATCTGGCTCCTCATTTTACCAACCTTGGAAGGATGGAAGGCTGAGTCAACCTTGAGCCAGTCAGAATCGAACTGTTGGCAGTGGGCAGAGTTAGCCTGCAATACTGCATTCAAACCACTGCGCCACCACACGGTGGGTAGAATGCAGTACTATGATCCCATCTTTTTCTTAGATACAAGCTCTTGAAATGCAAATTGTACATATGTCCAAGTGATTTGAAGATTCTTTGATGGTCTTGCTTTATTGGCTTACCAATGATTTGCATTTTTGCTCAAAGTGGCTTCTGAATGTTATTTGAGTCCATTTGTTTTCAGCCTTTGAGAGTTTCAGTTTTCTATGTAGCACTTGGAAATGAGTGTTAATTGTTCACTTGTGCTTCTTCCATCCCAGAAGAAATAAAGAGACTCCGTTACAATCTGCCAGATGTTTACACTGAAGTAACCCACCCACAATCTAGAAGCTTCTGAAGTCTCTGAAGATGGCCATTGGGAAGGGCTAGACGAAGAGTGTCCAACCTTGGCAACTTTAAGACTTGTGGACTTAAACTCCTGTGCTGTCTGGGGAATTCCGGGAGTTGGATAACAGAATAATAGAGTTGGAGGTCTTCTCATCCAATAGGATAACCTTGGAAGTCTTCTAGTCCAATCCTCTGCTCAAGCAGGAAACCTTATACCATGTCAGATAAATGGCTGTCCAATCTCTTCGTAAAAACCTCCAATGATGGTGCACCCACAACTTCTGGAAGTAAGTCCTTCCACTGATTAATTGTTCTTACTGACAGGAAATTTCTGCTTAGTTCTAGGTTACTTCTCTCTTTGTTCAGTTTCCATTCATTGCTTCTTGTCCTGCCCTCAGGTGCTTTGGAAAATAGGTTGACCCCATCTCAGGGGTAGGCTGCTGGGGGTTCGCAGGGGTTCGGGAGAACCTCTAGCTAAGGTTCTGTGCAGTTCGGAGAACCCCCAAATCCCACTCCTGGCTGGCCCTGCCTACCCCGCCCCTCCCTTCCCAGGAGTCCCCACGCGACCCGTTTTGGATGCAGGTAAGTGCTCGGCGTGCACAGAGGCTCGGGGAGGGCGAAAAACGGGCCTACAGGAAGTTTGGGAAGGCCAGAATCAGGCCCATTTCCGGCCTCTGGAGTCTGGGGAAGCCATTTTCACCTTCCTGGAAGCTCAAGGAAAGTCTCTGGAGCCCGGGGAGGGCAAAAAGCCTTCCCCCCCCCACTGTGGTGCAGGAGGCTGACTAGGCCATGCCCACCATGGCTACGCCCACTCAGCAATTGGGCAGAGAACCCCTTGCTAAAATTTTTGAAGCCCACCCCTGCCCCCTCTTCTTTGTGGTCAAACTCCACAAGTTTTAAAGTTGCCAAGGTCGGACACCACTGAGGTAGATCTTGCTTTTTCTTCCTTTCTGGAACAAACCTGAGAATGAAGTAGCTCATGAAGACTAAACCAATCACACACATTATATTTGGAGGGATATATAACAATCCCAAGAGCAATTTTTGATGACTTTTCTTTCCTCCCTCGATGATGTCAATGGCATCTCATTTGGCAGTAATATTTTCTCCAACTCCAGTTCAAAGAAGTTGGCCTCTGGACAGATGTTCCTGGAAAATGCAATTTTATTTTTTATTTCGTAAGAATTGTAAAAGCGATTACGATGTTTTTCATTTGTGATACAAAATTGGAATGTGACTCATCTTACTTCGCCTTCACTCCTGCGTTATCAGTCTTATATTCAGATTTATCAACTTTTTTAACTTTTGGAAACATACAAAGGATTATTTTTGCGAGGCCCCCTAGCTCGTGATCTCTTCAATTCATACCGAAACATGAATTGAATCAAACATTGCTCAAAAGATGAGTCATTCATTAATCATAAACAAAACATGTCTGGCATTGAGGACACATCAGCACACATCATGTAAAAAGTTAAACTGTTGCACCATCTTTTAAAATTTAATATTAACTATATTATGTTTCTATGCAATTTCTGAGAATTTCGGAGAAAGCCTTTGCTCAATTTTCTTTCTTTACCCAGAATGAAAAGGGCCAGGTTCACTGTTTTCTTTTCAGCAAACTTTAATTTAGCATCAACATTTTATGTTCTGCAATTTAAGGATGCAGATGAAGGAGGAGGAGGAGAAGGAGGAGAAGGAGAAGAAGAAGAGGAGGAGGAGGAGAAGGGGAAAAGGAAGGAAGAGGAAGAGGAAAAGGAAAGGAAGAGGAAGAGGAGGAGGAGGAGAGGGAGGGGGAGAAGGAGAAGGAGAGGAGGAGGAGGAGGAGGAGAAAGAGAGAGAAGAAGAAGAAGAGGAGGAGCAGGAGAGGGAGAAGGAGAAGGAGGAGGAGAGGAGGAGGAGGAGGAGGAGGAGAAAGAGAAAGAAAGAGAAGAAGAAGAAGAGGAGGAGGAGGAGGAGGAGGAATAGGAGGAAGAGGAGGAGAAGAAGATGGAGAAGCTAGTGGGTTTCTTATATTTTTTGGGGGAAAGGACTTTAAATTGTTTCTAGTAACACTCTACGTATTGGTAATAGCCTCTGGAATGGCAACAGTTGTAGGAACAGTGCTTAATCGCAAAGGTGCTTTCAAAAGGCAACTAGATTGCTTTTTTCCCTTAAGAAAGAAGAAGATGTTTCATTTCTCATCCAAGAAGCTTCATCAGTTTGTTTGGATGGTTCATCAGAACTAATCCTTCCATTATCCCCCCCCCCTCAATCCATCCAAAACTGATGAAGCTTCTTGGATGATAAATAACACTTCTTCATCTTCTTCCTCAAGTGAAAAAAAATAACATAGTCCAGTTGCCTTTTGAAAAAGCACCTTAGAAGTCAACCATGGATGGATGACTGAGAAGTTCCGTAGAGATTGAGCAATACTTGACTACGGAGAATAGATAGAATAAAATAAAATAAAATAACAGAGTTGGAAGGGACCTTGGAGGTCTTCTAGTCCAACCCCCTGCTTAGGCAGGAAACCCTACACCACTTCAGACAAATGGTTGTCTAACATCTTCTTAAAAACATCCAGTGTTGGAGCATTCACAACTTCTGGAGGCAAGTTGTTCCACTGATTAATTGTTCTCACTGTCAGGAAATTTCTCCTTAGTTCCAAGTTGCTTCTCTCCTTGATTAGTTTCCATCCATTGCTTCTTGTCCTGCCCTCAGGTGCTTTGGAGAATAGGTTGACTCCCTCTTCTTTGGGGCAGCCCCTGAGATATTGGAACACTGTTATCATGTCTCCTCTGGTCCTTTTCATTAAACTAGGGATACCCAGTTCCTGCAATCGTTCTTCATATGTTTTAGCCTCCAGTCCCCTAATCATCTTGGTTGCTCTTCTCTGCACTCTTTCTAGAGTCTTCACATCTTTTTTGCATCGTGGCAACCAAAACTGAATGCAGTATTCCAAGCGTGGCCTTACCCAGACATTATTATTTTGATGCCTCAGAAGTGGACCCTGTGGGCCCAACTGAAGGCCAGGTGAAGTTCTAGCTTTGTCCCAAGGAAGCTGGAGAACATCAAATTAAGAAAGCCTGCTTGATCATCTACTAGCCTCACTCCAGTTTTACCAACGGGATGAATCTTCTTTCCTTCACTCCAAGGATGCCTTTAAGTTCTGGAGGGCTGTCACCATATCTGCTTCCTTCTGTGTCCTCCCCCCATCCCACCCTCCGAAATCTACCCCCTCAACCTCCCCCATTAATAATTAGCTTCCTAATCTGTATGCCATATGATATAGTAATCAAAAGGCAGAGAACTCACGCAAAACAATCCCGAGCAAAGAATCAGGGGTAGGAAAAGAGAGGAAATAAACAAAAGAACAGATAACCTCAAACATTAATAGGAGAAAATCTGTTCCAATCAAAGCAGGCCCCCCCCTCCCCCTGTTAGCTCATAATAGCCTTTCATTCTTTATGATTTTGTCTTTGAAAGCTCCTTCAGTCGATGACAGCTGATATTGTTCTCCTATCCTGCTGGCGACAGCCAAAACGGGAAGGGGGAAGGCATTGTACGGCTTCTCCCCTCCGCAACATTATTTTTTTTTATAATTAATATATACAACTGTGCCATGCAAGGTACGTGGTAATGAAGTACAATTAAGAGGTGTTTGTTCCTGTCCCACACAAACGATGACTGTAATTTTCCTCGGCACTGTAGAAGTCACCCCGTTATCATTACATATCATGCATCTCTCTCTTGGTGTGTGTATGAGTCTCTTTCTCTCTCTCTCTCTCTCTCTCTCTCTGTGTGTGTGCGCGTGTGTGTGTGTTTTCCCAAAAGGAACACAAGCACCTGATTTTGTTTATTTTTGGTTAGAATAGCAAACAAACACCCATGTTTTTCAAGGAGTTAAGAGTGTGCAGGACTCTGTTTCAGAGGTGCCTTCCGTGACAGCCTCCTGATAAAAACATCTCTCTAAGAACTGATGGGGGGTTGGGTCATCACTGGGATCGGGGTAAGAGAAACTTCTCATATCATGGAGGTGTTTTGGGCTACAGGAATTGCAAGATTTTCCTGGGGCTGATTTTCCTGAGGCTGAGACAAGTAACAGGAGCTCACCCCCTTACATGACACTAGGGATTCAAACCGCTGAACTGCTGACCTTTTGATCGACAAGCTGAGTGTCTTAGCCACTGAGCCACCGTATCCCCTTTTCACTTGAATAGACTCCTCCAATGACCAGATTTATAAGTATACCCAATAATAGGAGCATTTAATATTCAAGTAAATGCTAGTGGATGTTAGCTATCAGAGGCGCATATACTGTACCAGCCAAGATCACATTGAAATGTATACATTGATTCAAAGAGTTGATTCAATTTGCAATTTACATCTGGATACAAAAACTGCATAACTTTCAGGCTTGAAAGTCCAGGTCCAGACACGAAGGTCCAATTAAACTGATTAAATTAAATGAAATTAATGTTATAACTTAATTTAATTTAGCTTGCTACTCATGCCTATGCACAGGAATCTTGTCAACTAACGGTCAGTACCTGGTTAGAACCAGATAAGGTTCAACAGCAGTCAAGAAGGGTTGGACTTAGTTCATTTGTGGCTACGTAGGAATTCTAGGCTAATCCCTCTTTTCACTCCTACCTCCCGGCTGTGCCAGTCCTTCTCCTACAATCATAATGTGTGCACACATGTGCAAAATTTTACTAGATCTTCAGACTGATGTGAAGATTGTGTGCACTGACTGCATGTACCAGTAGTGGGTTTCAAAAATTTTTACTATTGGTTCTGTGGCCGTGGCTTGGTGGGTGTGGCATGGCTTGGTAGGCATGGCATGGCTTGGTAGGTGTGGCATGGTGGGTGTGGCAGGAGAAGGATACTGTAAAATCTCCATTCCCTTCCCACTCCAGGGGAAGGTTACTGCAAAATCCCCATTAGTTCCCGATCAGCTGGGACTCGGGAGGCAGAGAATAGATGGGGGCGGGGCCAGTCAGAATTTTTACTACCGGTTCTCCGAACTACTCAAAATTTCCGCTACCGGTTCTCAAGAACTAGTCAGAACTGGCTGAAACCCACCTCTGGCATGCACTGAATATTTGGCGGAGGACTGGATTTCGAGATTTGATTCAAGGAGAGATTCGAATGAATCACCTTCAAATTTTGAATGTTAGAATCCAAACTTTCTGCAAGTGATTTCCTAGCCCTGTGGACCACCAGCAACATTCAGGAAAAAAAAATGGAATAAAGAAGAAGGCACGGGAGATAAAATCCGCACAGGAAAACTCTGCTTTCCTATTCATCTTCCCAACCTTATCCACGCTTATCAAGTCAAGCTACTGTGTGGTTACATGTAGTGTAAATGTGACATGCAAAGGTCCAATCAATTCAGAAATGGTTTCATCCTTCCTTCCCTAAATATAGGCGAGATTTAAAATTGCTCCCTTCAAGTTCTTTCTCTTACTTGTTCACCCTGAAGCACAGCAGGGTGCTTTTCACCCCCCAAGTGGGTGAGATTGGTGGGTGGGTAGAGGAAGGAGGGGATCCAATTATTACTCCATTTTGGTGACATGTCTGAAGCAGCGACTCCAGACAAAGAAAGGCGGAGAGGCATGGAAGTTGCCATATCTCGGAGACAGTCCTAAAAAATACCTGCGCAAATTGCAGGTTTTGCAATCTTTCCTAAGTCTTCTTCGCACCAAGCTTCCCTGCTGGGCTTTGAAGAGAGGATTGGATCCGTCACCAGGCATTGTCTTGAGAATATCTGGTTCTCAGGGAGGGTAAAGTGCTAGACTAGGAATGTTCACCACCTGTGGCCTCAGGTCGGTGTGTGTCTTCCAGGCTCTCTCTCTGGAAGGCCACGATCCAAATTTATGTATAATTTTGGACCCAAAGGGGACATTTGAATTGTGTTTGAAGGACAGGATGTTAATTGAACATGAGTCTGACCAAGTAACCTTAACTGTGAATAGAATAGAGAATAACAGAGTTGGAAAGGACCTTGGAGGTCTTCTAATACAACTGCCTACTCAGGCAGGAAACCCCATATCATTTCAGATGAATGGTTGTTCAATCTCTTCTCAAAAACTTCCAGTGTTGGAGCAGTCACAACTTCTGAAGGCAAGTTGTTCCACTGATTAATGGTTCTAACTGTCAGGAAATTTCTCTTTAGTTCTAAGTTGCTTCTCTCCTTGATGAGTTTCCACCCATTGCTTCTTGTCCTGCCCTCAGGTGCTTTGGAGAATAGCTTGACTCCCTCTTCTTTGGGGCAGCCCCTGAGATATTGGAACACTGCTATCATGTCTCCCCTTGTTGCTCTCAGAGTTTGCTTGTTTTCTTGCAGACTTTCATTACCCAGCTGATGATGTTACCTCATTTGGGTAATGAAACATCTGCAAGAAAACAAGGAAGCTCAGAGGCCACCAAGGACTCCTCATGCCAACCCTGAGCTACAAATATTCTCCTTTATTGATTTATGATCAGTGGTGAAATCCAAATTTTTAAACTACCGGTTCTGTGGGCGTGGCTTGGTGGGCATGGCAGGGGAAGGATACTGCAAAATCTCCATTCCTTCCCCACTCCTGGGGGAAGAATATTGCAAAATCCCCATTCCCTCCCTACTCCTGGGGGAAGGATATTGCAAAATCTCCATTCCCAGCCCATTCTGGGGCCAGACAGAGATGGTATTTGCCGGTTCTCTGAACTGCTCAAAATTTCCACCTCCGGTTCTCCAGAACCTGTCAGAACCTGCTGCATTTCATCCCTTCTTATGATGGTCTACCTTACCCTATATCTTCCTATTTCCTCGCACAGCTTCAATCTGGGGACATAGGTTGAGAATGACTGATCCAAAGTCACCCAGTCAACCATTTATAGTGGAGAAAGCTATTCCTATGAATGGATGTTTGTTGAGGTCATGGTTTTTTCACATCAATACTTAGAAGCCATTGGCCTGTTTCACCAGATCTGATTGGTTGAGCATTTCCCAGGTCTCCCCCCCCCTTTAAATTCTGTCATCTTGCAGGACTTAGGAAGTGTAACTTCTCGGTGGAATTCACTGCTCTATGGAAGATCTTTTCCCTTGAGATCTGGCTGCCTCCCCACCACCACCATTGGGGTAAAATGAGGCCAGAGCTCAGTATATTTGACCACGAAGGTGTGCATGTCAAGTGCCAGGAAAATCAGGAAATCCAGGCAGTTTAAATAGAATATAAAGGCTTATTGCAAGCTTAAGCTCTCGACAAGAATCTGAACTACTAACAGTCAAAGCAAATTGGCGGCAGATAAGGAATTCAAAATGGGTTGGACTTAGATAACTTGTGGGCGCAAAGGGATTCAAGACTGATGACATATTTGTTCCTTCCCTCAGACTCAACCTGGTCCTCTCTTACAGCAGATACGTGTTGCCTTTGGGATGCCAGGAATTTGTGTTATAGTCATTATTATTTTCTTTGGTGTTCAATGAGCGACCACTGGTTACAGTGCCTAAGATGGGTCGCTTTATAAGTCTAATAAATAAATGAAACAAAGCAAAAAGTACTGAAAAGGAAAATTCAGATAAGGCAGGAAAAGAACAGCTTTGGAATTCAGTGTCAACTCTGACAGTGATTCATTTACAAATCTTGACAATTTTTTTTTTAAATGAAGGACGAGAGGGACTAAAAAAAAATATCGCAGCTTTCAGATACTTGAAATTATTCATCTTAAACTGATGCAAATGGGTAATGCATAACTAGAGTATAAGATGAGCTACCACATAGGTAATATTTGATGGATGTTTATTGAGAAAACTGGATTACAGCTTCTTCCCTCCCAGCCTAATGAATAATGCTTGACAGCTTTGTTTTGTTTTACTCGAAAAAAGCAATTATATTTTAAGAAAAGCAGGTATTTCATTAAACTAAAGTGTTTTAGGAGATACCCCGTCTTTGGTTGATTTTGGCTGTAACACACGTAGGTAACATTTGCCTGCAAAAATTTCTCACACTTTGATTATCGTTGGCCTCAAATCCGAAGGTTCCTTATCTCCACCTTGTAACTATCCGGCTCTACTCTAAGTTAACACAAGGAAGTGAATTCTCTGAAGTCTCCCAAAGAACAGGTCCGTTCATGTACAGCTGGTCCTCGACATATGACCACAATGGAGTCCCAAATTTCTGTCGCTAAGTGAGGCATTTGTTAAGTGATTTTTTTTTGCCCCATTGTACGACCTCTCTTGCCACGGCGGTGAAGAGAAAGACCGCAGTTGTGAAATTAGTCACACGGTTGTGAAACGAATCTGGTTTCCTCATTGATTTTGCTTGTCAGAAGATCTCAACAGGGGATCACATGACATTGCCGTCATACAAATGAGTCTGTTGCCAAGCGTCTGAATTTTTTAAAAAAGTTTTTTATTTTTTTATTTACAAACATATCAAATCAATGCGTGAACAGTGTGGCACCTGAGTGCCATACATTCTAATACAAATAAAACTAGTAAAATTAATCATAGTTATTACATTCAATCAACATATATTTCCAATAATGATACACAATTATAATAAGTTGCAATCTGTCATTATTCAATTATTCCATGTTTTCTCTTATTGTTACTTTTATTTTATTATATAAAAGTATCTACACTAACATTCCCCCTTCTCTTATTTCTATCGCTTATTCTAACTTTTAATCATGTCACCTTTTACTGAAAAACATTTTCTTTCTATCCTACCTAACTTCTAGTCGTGTCACCTACCTAAAAAAAAAAAAAAAAGAAAAAGAGAGAGAGAGAGAAAAGGAAAAGCAAATCAGAACAACAAAGAAGAGAAATCATCTATCCATCGTCTCTTGTCCACTTCAATATTTTAGTTGCTATGCTTTTTATTAATTTTCCTCCCACCTTCCTCTCTGGGATCTTTATCTCTGTCTGTAACTGCTTCTTGGCTATTCAATCTAGGTATTTCTCCCACTTCTCCCCTCTTCCACTGCCTAGTTTCCAAAATTTCTGCCCATGCCAAGCATCTGAATTTTGATCACTTGACCCTGGGGATGCTGCAATGGTCATAAGTGTGAAAAATGGCCATAAGTAACTTTTTTTTCAGGGCTGGTCACTAAATGAATGAGGATTGCCTACCTTACAAGGCAAATTTTAGATTTCAGCAGAAGAGAATATGTGTAGCTCAGGGTTGAATTGAGGGGTCCCTGGTGCTCTCCAAACTTGGTCATTTTCTTGCAGATATTTCAATACCAAACTGAGTTAACTAGGTAATGTAATATCTGCAGGAAAACAATCAAGCTAAGAGAGGACCAAGGACTCCCGAATCCTAGGTTTGCTATAGCTGTGTGTTCCAAAAGTGCCTTTTTCAAGAGGCAACAGCTTCTTCTTCAATGCTACTTCAGTTCCACTTCTTGGATGAGAAGCGAAACATCTTCAAAGAAAAATCAGAAAGTCCAGTTGCCATTGCTAGGTACAATCTGGAAAAAAAAAAACCAGCCAACTCTTTAACAAGCAGCCTTCACACCACAGATTCTAAACCTCCATTCCAATCCTATGTTAGATGTTGCTTGCTTCTTTTTACTGTGTTTAGCCTTCTCTCGAGGAACACTAGAAATACAATTCAATCGCCCATGTTTATAACTATTTCAATTTTCCAGTAACAAAGGCATGAGATCAGAGGTGGGTTTCAGCAGGTTCTCACCAGTTCTGGAGAAACGGTAGAGGAAATTTTGAGTAGTAAAAATTCTGACTGGTCCTGCCCCCATCTATTCTCTGCCTCCCAAGTCCCAGCTGATCGGGAGGAAATGGGGATTTTGCAGTATCTTTCCCCTGCCATGCCCACCAAGCCACGCCCACAAAGACATGCCATGCCCACCAAGCCACACCCACAAAACCGGTAGTAGAAAAATTTGAAACCCACCACTGGATGAAATCTCCTGTGATTCTGCTAATACGTTCTGGCTGGATAACCTCCACAGTCATTCAGCAAAAGAGAAAATGTGTACATACCTGCACACCTATGCACACACACACACAAATACACACACACCCTGTTCAACATGCTCCAGAGTCCGACTTGCTCATTTACAAGTCTTGCAGCAGCTGGGAGCAAGTCCCTGCTCCATCCTAAACTCGAGAGACCAGCAAGGGCCAGAGGCATAGTAGAAGATTCTGCTCCAACCTCCCTTTATTTAAACACTTCATTTAGTTAAATGCCTTAAATTAAACTGCAGATGTTCTGCTGTCAGTGCAGCCAGCCAGCCTTAGTGAGAAGAAGAGGGAGCCTTTTCCTGATGGAAACATTTTATGCACTCTAAATAAACAAAACACAATCTGGTTAATTAGTTAATGAATTTTTTTTTAAATGCTCCATTAGCCCCTTTATATCCCGAGCTACTTTACTTCCGATTTTTTTTTAATAAATAGAGACCCCCGTTGTAGCACGCAGAACGTTTCGGCATGCATCTAATGAAGGGCTAATTATCGGTACTGCGCTAGAGTTTAATATGATTAGAAGTTGCTTGCGGTATTTCTGGCTCGGGCGACGAGCACGCAAATTCCTGACAATTTAAAGTAAGATTTTGCAAGGGGGACCTTCAGCAAAAACGCTACGATGCTAAATACTCCTCATCAGGAATCTAGCCAGGCTTTTCTCAAAGATGTACTCTTTTTACGTTTACGTTTCAGAATAAGAGTTGGAAGGGACCTCAGAGGTCATCTAGTCCAACCCACTGCCTGGGCAGTAGACTCTCTATCCCGTTTCAGACAAAATGGCCGTCCAGCCTCTTTTTTTACCTGGGATGAACTCTAAAGGTCAGCCTGGGTTCACACAATCGGTCATGTCGCCCAACCCAAAACTTCCCCAGTTGTGTGAAGGTTGCAGCTTCACCCAAATCCACCCCAGGGAATCCTCACATCCCTCCCTAAAATGCCTTGCCCCATTTCAGACTGAGTTGGAAGGGTCCTGGGAGGTCATCTAGACCACCCCCTTGGCCAAGCAGGAGACCCTACACCGCTTCAGCCAAACGGCCGTCCAGGCTCTTCAGCGAATGGAGGCTCCTTCTCCTCACTACAGCCTCTGAGCAGGCAGGCATTCCACAGCTTTCTCCCCTGTTCCTCCAGGAGGAAGAAAACCCCATCGGTTGAACAGCTGCCTGTCCTAACCAACCGGGAAAGCTGCAAGCTCCTGAGATGGAAAGGAAGGTGCTCAGCCCGTATTCTTCCATTACCATAACTGGAGTACGCATTTTCCTCCCCAAATACAATCCTTGTAAGTCCTTGACTTCTCACAGTTCATTTAGGGACTGTTCCAAGTTACGATGACACTGAAAAAAGTGACTTACGGCCGTTTTTCACACTTACACCAACCCCAGGGTCAGGTGATCAAAATATGGATGATCGGCAACTGAGTCATATTTATGACGAAGTCCCTTGAGTGACCTTCTGATAAGCAAAGTCAAGGAGGAGGCCAGATTCGCTCAACGACCTTGTGACTAATTTAACAACTGCAGTGATTCACTTAGCAAACTCGGGCAAGAAAGGTCAGAATTCACTTTGTCAATGTTTCCCTTAGCAACAAAAATTTGGGGCTCAGTTGTGATCGGTCTGTGTTGATCGAGTTGAAAGGATTTCTAGGAATAGCAATAGCATTTAGACCAGAGGTGAAATGCTCCCAGTTTGGACCGGATCGCCTGATCCGGTAGCGATGGCGGCGGGTGGTTCGGAGAACCGGTAGCAAAAATCCCTGCCCCCCCCATGCCCAGTTGATTCGCGCAATCATCAGAGGTGCTTTTTTTTACTTTTAAAAGCATTTTTTCTACAACCTCTTCGGCCGAAAAAATGCTTTTAAAAGTAAAAAAAAAAAAAGTTGGCCACGCCCACCCAGTCACATTACCCCTCCACCATCAAGCCACGCCCACAGAACCGGTAGTAACAAATTTTACATTTCACCACTGCCCCAAACTCTCTGTTTGGGGAACATGCGGAGGACAAAATTTACCCAAAACACGAATGCATTTCATTTCTGTGTCAGGGCAACCAAAGGGAACAAAACTCACATCAAAATCCCAATTTTTCCAAATCTTCCCAGCCGGGCAGAAGGAAGCAAAACATAGGAAATGTCTTGCTCTAACTAAGAAAAGTAAAATTGCAAAGGGGCATTTCATCCAGAACGTGGTGGGGTTTTTTTTTTTTCCCCTTCGATGGGAGGGGGAAAAACTTTTAGAATGCATAAAATTATTTTGAAAGGGAAAAAGGAGAGAAAGAGAGAGAGAGAGAGAGAGAGAGAGAGAGAGAGAGAGAGAGAAGGAGACAGGAGGGAGGGGAAACCTATACAAATGAGGCTGGGTTTTAGGCAAAAAGCCCACTGTTTGCTCTACTTTGCTTTATTTATTAGTTCTTAAGGTATTTAAAACGCTAGCATTAAAACGGTGGGATGATTTGCAAATGAATGCTGTTGGAGTTGTGAAAATATAACTCACACATGAATGTGGGTTATTCAGACAAATGGCCGCTTTGTTCCAGCGAGGGGAAGTGAAGCGCTGGGTTAATTTATTACAAACTGCAGCATTTCAACCCTGAAGTCCAGGCAACAATGTTTTTTATTTCGAGTAATTTATAAGTACTTCCCATAGCACTTACCGGAGATGTCTTGGCTGCTGAGCCCGTGGAATCAGAGGGTATATGTATTTACTGTGGGAATTTGTTTTTAATAAAACTCTTTCTAAGGCATTTTTATTTCCCCCTCTTTGTTGCATTAAAAAAACATTTGCTGCATAAGTAATGGATTTTATCCCTTTTCTGAAAGGCTGCAGATTATGTTGGAAGGGTATTTTGGGCCTGGGAAATAAAAGCAGAGACAAGAAGACTTCCTTCTTTCTTTTTTTCCTTCCTTCCTTCCTTCCTTCCTTCCTTCCTTCCTTCCTTCCTTCCTTCCTTCCTTCCTTCCTTCCTGCCTCCCTCCCTCCCTCCCTCCCTCCCTCCCTTTCTTTTCCTTCCTTCCTCCTTCCTTCCCTCCATTCCTCCCTCCCTCTCTCCCTTCCTTCCTTCCTTCCTTCCTTCCTTCCTTCCTTCCTTCCTTCCTTCTTCCCTCCCTCCCTTCCTCCTTCCTCCTCCCTCCCTCCATTCCTCCCTTCCTCTCTCTTTTCCTTCCTTCCCCTCCCTCCCTCTTTTCCTTCCTCCCTTCCTCCTCCTTCTCTCCCTCCATTCCCTTCCTCTCTCTTTTCCTTCCTTCCTTCCCCTCCCTCCCTCTTTTCCTTCCTCCCTTCCTCCTCCTTCTCTCCCTCCATTCCCTTCCTCTCTCTTTTCCTTCCTTCCTTCCTCCCTCCCTCCCTCCCTCCCTCCCTTCCTCCTCCTCCTCCTCCTCCTCCTCCTCCTCCTCCTCCTCCTCCTCCTCCTCCTCCTCCTCCTCCTCTTCAATGAGCTAGTTCCAGAATAATTTAAAATAAGACTGGCACAGATACTATCTACATTCTGGAGCTGTAAACTGAACAAACGTTTTTACAACTGTGTCAGATATATTCTTGGTCTGAAATGGGATACAGCAAATCAGATGTTTAACAGATTAGCATAGTTGGAAGGGACCTTGTAGGTCATTTAATCCAACCCCGCCCCCCGTCCCCCGCCCAAGCAGGAGACACTACACCATTTCTGACAAATGGCACTCCAATCTGTTCTTGAAAGTTTCGAGTGATGAAGCTCCCACAACTTCTGAAGGCAACTTCTGTTCCACTGGTTGATTGTTCTCACTGTCATTTCTAGGTTGAATCTCTCCTTGTTCAGTTTCCATCCATTATTCCTTATCTGGCCTTCAGGTGCCTTGGAAAATAGCTTGACCCCTTCCTCTCTGGGGCAGCCCCCCAAATATTGGAAGACTGCTATCCTGTCTCCTCTGGTCCTTCTCTTCACTAGACTAGCCATGCCCAGTTCCTGCAACCATTCATCGTATGTTTTAGCCTCCAGTCCCCTCATCATCCTGGTTGCTCTTCTCTTCACTCTTTCCAGAGCCTCCACATCTTTTTTATAGTGTGGTGACCAAAACTGGATGTAGGACTCTAGGTGCAATACTCTCATGCTGGTTTCTTTTCCAGACTTGTTCCATTTGTCTCTTTCCTGGATGCAACCACCATACTGCCCCTGGTTTATTGGATTCCTCTTCTAGCATATCATGCTCGGAGAGATCTATTCTCTGACCAATAGTTTCGGACAATGGGATTTACTGATTATTAGCTACTCCGCTTGAAAAACGAAACTCCTAATGATGGCTGCCCTCAAATTAAAGACCTGTCCTCAAATGTTCTCTCTGTTTTCCAACATATTTTTTGCAGCTGTGAGGGGAAATAATTTAGAGAGTTCCCAGGGTGACTTTTTCCTTTTTCCTTCACCAGATTGCTCAGTCCTCCAGAAGCATTTTGACTTCCTCCTCAGACTATGCTGGCAAGGGGCCTTCTTGCTGTTTTACTCACAGGGCTTTGGATATGATCCAGTGGTGGGTTTCAAATTTTTTTACTACCAATTCTGTGGGTGTGGCTTGGTGGACGTGGCATGACATGGCTCAGTGGACGTGGCTTGGTGGGCATGACAGGGGAAGGATAGTGTAAAACCTCCATTCCCTCCCCACTCCAGGGGAAGGATACTGCAAAATCCCCATTTCCTCCTGATCAGCTGGGACTTGGGAGGCAGAGAATAGATGGGGGTGGGGACAGTCAGAATTTTTACTACCAGTTCTCCCAACTACTGGTGGCACAGCAGACTAATAGCCTGTTATTAACATTCAGCTGCCTGCAATTACTGCAAGTTCAAATCTCCCCAGGCTCAAGGTTGACTCAGCCTTCCATCCTTTCTAAGGTAGGTAAATTGAGGACCCAATTTGTGGGGGCAATAAGCTGACTTTGTATAAAAATATACAAAAGTATGAAGGCTATTGCTTAACGCATTGTAAGCCGCCCTGAGTCTCCGGAGAAGGGCGGCATATAAAATCAAATTAAAAAAAAAAAAACTACTCAAAATTTCCGCTACCAATTCTCCAGAACTGGTCAGAACCTGCTGAAACTCACTTCTGGTTTTGCTTCTCATTGAAGAAGATTTTTCAGCTCTGACTGGATGGATGGGGAAAAGGAGGATTTATATTCCTTCCAGAAAGCTGGTCATTTGCATTATTTTAGAGAGTCGTTGAGGCCATTTGGAGGTTTACCTGTGTCCTCAGGGTCACATTGTTTTGGAAATGACCACCTGCCTGCAAATGACCAGCTGTTTGCAAGGAGTATAAATCCTTCCATTCCCTACCTACCATTGACCATCCAGTCAGAGCTGAAGAATCACTCACCTCTGATATGATCCCAGTCAAGCATTGATCCGAAATATGAATGTTCCGATGTCAACAGAGGATTCAGAGTAACAGCGTGGATGGCTAAATCAAAGTTCTTCTGGTACGATTTCCAGAAATACTGCAACATTTCATAAGAATAAGGCTCGGGGATAGAAAGTTAGCGTGAACCAAAGCAGCTTTGGTTTTTCTGCTTGTTAGCACCAAAATCAGAGACAGCTTGGAATGGCAAGGGGTAGGATACATAAAACCTCCAGCATTTTCCAATGTTATAATCTTCTGAGATACTACAGATGCTTCCAGACCTCTTTTAATGAACATTCCTTCTGGAAAAGAAAAGTTGCATCCATCTACCAAATTACAGAAAACACGTGCAATGCAATGTATTCGAGGCTATGCTAAAAATTGCTTCTGCAAAAATATTTTTTCACTCAGTCTGTTTGATGGGGAGAAAAACCATTTTTCCACTTTGTTTCCACACATACACACACGCACCCTTTGTTTATGAAGAAAAATAATATGGTGTAATCTTCACAATATTCCCCCATGAGATAGGACAGAGACGGGGGGCTGGTTCAAAGTATCCAGATTCATGGTAGAATTCCAGGCTCTTGTCTTCATTGCTAAACATTGGACTTTCCTAGGATTGGGTTCAAAAATTTTAGCAAGGGGTTCTCTGCCTGGTTGCTGGGTGGGTGTGGCCTAGTTGGCCACCTGCACCACGGTGGGGGTGCATTTTTGCCTTCCCTGGGCTCTAGAGGCTTTCCTCGAGCCTCTGGGGGGGAGTGAGAATGGCCTCCCCAGGCTCCGGAGGCCCTCTGGAACCAACTCATCCCAAATCCTTCCTAAAACCACTGTTGAAGGACAAGGAAGACCTGAAGTTTGCTGGGAAAGGATGAAAATCCTGCTACGATGAAGTTACTCCTGCTATCTTCACCATGTGAGGTGGGAGGAAGGTGATACACATACAACTTTTTGAAAAAAAAAATTGTAATCATTTTTCCCCCCCTGAGATTTTCAGGATCCAGAATTTGAGGGGGCACCACATTCATAGCTTTGGAGTGGTGAGGTCTCCCCTCACAATCAGGAAGCTGTGAGTTCGATCCTAGGTAGAGGCAGATATTTCTCTCCCTGGGCACAAGGAGAATATATCTGCTGAACAAAACTCCGCATTGGAGACAGGAAGGGCATCCGGCCAGTAAAACTCTCTGCTAGCTCCATTCAGTTGCCCAGACTCCACCCTGCAAGGGATTATGGCGTCAATAAAAGATGATGACCACATTCATAGCTTGAAGGCCACCTTATGGGATGGTCAGGGATTTCTCTTTGCATGTGGAAGATCTCAATGGAATATTAACTTTGGTAAGAGAAACCTAATAATAAGGAGCAGTGGTGAAATGTAAAATTTGTTACTACCTGTTCTGTGGGCATGGCTTGATGGTGGAGGGGTAATGTAACTGGGTGGGCATGGCCAACTTTTTTTTTTTTTTTACTTTTAAAAGCATTTTTTTCTACAACCTCTTCAGCCAAAGAGGTTGTTTAAAAAATGCTTTTAAAAGGCTCTGAGCTGAATTGCCAATCCCAGCTGAATTGCCTGATCATCAGAGGCTTTTTTTTTCTTTTAAAAGCATTTTTTTGTTTTGCTTTTAAAAAAAAAAAAGCCTCTGATGATCAGGCAACTCAGCTGGGATCCTCAGAGCCTTTTAAAAGCATTTGAGGTTGTTTTAAAAATGCTTTTAAAAGGCTCTAACGATCCCAGCTGAACCGTGCGAGCATCAGAGGCTTTTTTTTTTGTACTTTTAAAAGCATTTTTTCGGCCGAAGAAAAAATGCTTTTAAAAGTACAAAAAAAAAAAGCCTCTGATGATCGCGCGGCTCAGCTGGGCATGTGGAGGGGGGGGCAGGGATTTTTGCTACTGGTTCTCCGAACCACCCACCGCCATTACTATCGGATCAGGTGATCCAGTCCAAACCGGGAGCATTTCACCCCTGATAAGGAGGAACATTAACTTGTCAAACGGCTGAGAATGAATCAGGTGGTACCTGAAGATCATAGCAGTTGGAGAAAACTTATTAGGATGGCAAAATCAGATGCCCCAAAAGACTTGTTATGTAACCTATGCCATCCAGATGTGTAGACCTTCCACTCCTGAGCTGTTTAATTATGTTGACTAAGAGGGGAATTTTACAGGAAGGCAGCTGTAGAGAAACCGTGCCGAATGTTTAACTTTACTGGGCTTGGGAAATATGCTATGCAAAACGTTTTTGAGGTTAATTGGACAGATGCATGCTTTGTCCAAGATCTAAATTTGCTTCAGTGCATTACCAGCGGTTTGTTATCACAGCCATGTTATCACCACAGCTTTGGAATCTGTGGTGTGAAGGCCACTTGTTAAAGAGTTGGCTGGTTTTCAGATTGTGCCAAGCAATGACGTGATTTATTGTGTTATGCTTAACACCTTCAGTGTTTCACTGCCATGATGGTTTATATACCAAAGTTTAAGGCTTAGCATAGTTCGGGAGGGAAGGCATCCGACAGTGCCCTCTTCCACAGTGCATGCTTCAGCAAGCTATGGAAATGAATGACATGGAAATCTGATCTTGAGTTCCCAAGACACCGTTGACCTGACTAAGCAATCAACAGGCCGAGGAACGATGGTTCTACATTTTGTCCCACCAGATCCTGGGTGCCATCAGTCATGAGGAGTTTGGATTCATAGCAGGCACAAATCAGGAAGTATATCTCAAGATTCATGTGTGAAGGGTTAGCCAGCCAGAACGTATTAGCAGAATAACAGGACATATCATCCCTTTGTTACTGGAAACCTGAAATAAGTTATAAGCGTGGGAGATTGAGTTCTATTTCCAGTGTTCCTCAAGAGAAGGCTATGTTGGAAGAAATATCCTTCTGGGTTCAGCTCCAAGTGGGGAAAAAGACACTGGAAGCATGGAGACTGTTTAAAAAGATGGTTTAATGGTAGACAGGAATCACATGGTTTGAGTTCCTGAGCAGAATCACATGGTTTGAGTTCCTGAGCAGAATCACATGGTTTGAGTTCCTGAGAAGAATCACATGGCTTGAGTTCCTGAGCTGAAAAGGGCAGAGATGCTGAGAGTCTCTGAGTTTTATACCCTCTCTGGCTTTGAACTTCCTAGGGAACAGGAAGAGTATCCTGATTGGTTGTCAGACTCCCAGGGGATGGGGGGTCTTAGCTAACCTTGCTGGCTGATGCAATATCCCCAGGTGCCATGTGGGGAGTTTCTGTTGCTAGATGGGTCCTATTGTGTTGCAGATGATGGTCCATTGACAAAGGTGGTGGGGGAGGCAGGAAGGTGGGAGCTGCTTTGTCTTTAAAACATGTTTCTCCCTTTTTCATCCAGGGAAATATATTCTGCCTTTTTAATATTTCCTAAAATATTTCATTCTTCTAGGAGAGGGGTGGGAGCTAACTTCCTACAGCTAAACACAGTAAAAAGAAGCAAGCAACATCTAACATAGGATTGGAACGGAGGTTGCTTTTTTTCCTCCACAGAGTCCAGTTCTCTCTCTCCCCTTTTCTCTTTTCAAGAAAGAAAGCAATACATTCTGTGAACATTCAACGTGTTTTTGCTTCTTTC
This sequence comes from Pituophis catenifer annectens, assembly GCF_029215685.1. NCBI lineage: Eukaryota > Metazoa > Chordata > Lepidosauria > Squamata > Colubridae > Pituophis > Pituophis catenifer. The sequence continues at coordinate 20,765,590 of NW_027256893.1, forward strand.
GTTATATCTCAAACTGAACTTCTAGAAAGTTCTCAACCTGGCTAGAGAAATCCATCCATTTCAGTTTCTTCAATGTCTACGGAGCTTCTCAGTCATCCAGGTCATGGTTGTCCTAAAGGTGCTTTTTTCAAGAAGCAATTGGATTTTCTTTGTTTTTCCTTGAAGACATTTTGCTGAACTGAAGAACTGAAGAAACTTCCTGGATGAGAAGTGAAACGTCTTCATGGAAAAACAAAGAGAATTTGAAAAAAACACCTTTGGGACTGTTTCTTCAAAATATACTCTTTTTTTAAAAAAAAAAAGATACATGTTTTCTCTTGTTTAGGGAGACATTAACAAATGTTCTCAAATTCCATTTTGAAAAATAAGATGAAATCTAATAGCTGCCTTCCTTTTTCTAAATCGCCCGAATGAAGTTTTGAAGAAAACAACCCAGAAGGAGGAGGAGGAGGAGGAGGAGGAGGAGGAGGAGGAGGAGGAGAAGAAGAAGAAGAAGAAGAAGAAGAAGAAGAAGAAGAAGAAGAAGAAGAAGAAGAAGAAGAAGAAGAAGAAGAAGAAGAAGAAGAAGAAGAAGAAGAAGAAGAAGAAGCATTAGCTATGGTTGACTTCCTTCCTTTTTGTGTGTTTGTGTGTGTGTCAAGATTTGAATGACTTTCTTTCTCCGCCATTCCTTTCTTTCAAATTCTCAACCAGGCTCAAGAGGAGAAGCATGAAGAGACAAGTTTATTCTTTTTTTCTTTCTTTCTTCTTCTTCTTCTTCTTTTTTGTTTTTAAAAGAAGGGGGTGGGAGAGTTAGGAGAAAAGTTCAGAAAAGCAACCCCTGCTCTTCCTTAGGCTAGAAAGCCTATGAAATATGAAGGCAGAATTATTGTGTGAGCTCAGTGCATTGGAATAACATCGGTTAAATTATGGATAGTTTTGAATAGTGTCAACCACCACACACCCCCACCCCCTTCTTCTGCAGATGGTTGTTCACACACAAGGAGCTTTGGCTTGCATAATTGTATCACTAATAAGCAGCAAGGCAATTAGTTGTGTAAAGTGTGCTATAATCATTCTCTGAGAAAAGATGACGAAGAGACAAAAAAAGAGGAGGGGGGGGTACCAAAAATGTCTTTTGCTCAATTCATCAAGTGACAGCCATAATTAGATATATATAATTGAAAATTCCCCAGCCTGGGGGGGCAGTTTATACAAATGAAAATTCTCTCTTTCTCTTCTTTCTTTCTCTCTTTCTCTCTCTCTTCTTTCTTTCTTTTTCTTTCTTTCTTTCTCCCTTTCTCCCTTTCTTTCTTTCTCCCTTCCTTCCTTCCTTTCTTTCTCTTTTTCTCTCTTTCTCTCTCTTACTCTCTTTCTCTTTCTGCTTCTCTTATCCATTTTCTGTCTCTCCACCCAAACCCCATCCCAAACTCCCAGTTTTCTTTTTGGCTTCCTCTCTCTTAGGAAAATTTATCATTTCAAGGAAAACTATGGATGAGTTGTTTTTTTTTTTTTAAATGGTTTATTTGGCCTTCAAGACTTAATTTCAGGAAGCGAACGTTGAGCCCAGGATTCTGCCCTTGGAGAAAAACAGGATTTGTCTGTTTTTAAAGCCAGAAATGTAAAGCTCAGGAAAAGAGTAATTGTGATTTAGCCTTTTTTTTTTTTCCTTTTTGCTTTGTTTTGCATTCTCTCCCCCCATTGACATGGAAAATGCTTGAAGTTTTTGGGGAGGGGGAGAGAGGGGGAAAGTTGGGAGTTATAGTAGAGAATGACATCACCGACTATTATGGGAATTCGAGGGATTTCTTTGGAGCAAAGCCTGAATATCAAAAGGCTATAATTAAATTTGGGCTCTAAAAATGCTCAAGTGCTTATAACTTGGGGGAAACTCCGCACAAGGCGGCTTTTCACTGAATTAATCAGCTTGGACGATTTCAATCTGCAGAAGCTTCTCTTTAAAAAGAAACAAACCTGTAAGCTAACAAGCCCCTCTCTTTTTCTGAAATTTAATTGGATGAACCTTATTTGATTTTTCTTTTTTTTTTAAAAGAGAGAGAGAGAGAGAGAGAGAGAGAGAGAGAGAGAGAGAGAGAGAGAGAGAGAGAGAGAGAGAGAGAGAGAGAAGACTCAGTAAAACTGGAACTTGTTAATTAAGTCCTTTAAATGCCCCCACCTATGCAATCCATCCCCCAAACCCTGAATATTTATTGTTACCTTGGTACCCTTCCCCCCCACACATTTTTTTTTTTTAAGTGAGGTGGAGGGACCAGGCAAACTATTTCATGCTAAAAAGCAAAATAACCAGACATAAAAAGTGAAGATGTTGGTAGCCAAGGAACCCGTCCTTCCAATTCGAAGCTATGAATTCACAAATTGACATCATCCATTCTGCAATGCTATTTTGGAGGTTTTGAAGAGTTTCTTGTGAATTTTGCAAGTTTTGTAGAAAATAACCCTGGGGGAAGAGCGGGTGCCAGGAAAAAGGCAATGCTCTGGAAAGAAAGAAATGACAAATCTGTGCAATTTTTTTTTTTTTTTTACTGAAAATCCAGAAGATTCTCTCCCATGGTAATCATTTCCAAAAAGAACGGGATTAAATAATTTTGTCCACAAAAATCTGGGGTACCAGATCCAAACCATTGGCTGCTTTTCTTGGAGGTCTTTCAAAACTTTTCACCAGCTCGTAAATGTTATTGTGAAAGAAGAAGAAAAAAATGTTTAAAGGCAGGAAGTTTCAACTGAAATCAGAATATTTCTTGGAAATTTCATTCAGGTCCACTCAATTTCAATTGATTGTGATCAAAGACCAGTACAAATAATGAGCAAAATAAAATTTAAAGCAGAGTTAAAATACCTTTGTAAAATAACCTAACTAACATCGAATAAGTGAAATCTAGGATACAGCCGTGACGCGGTGGCTCAGTTTCTAAAAAGCTGAGCTTGTCGATCAAAAGGTCAGCAGTTCAGCGGTTCAAATCCCTAGTGCTGCATAATGGGGTGAGCTCCCATTACTACTTGTCCCAGCTTCTGACAACCTAGCAGTTCGAAAGCATGTAAAAAATGCAAGTAGAAAAATAGGGACCACCTTTGGTGGGAAGGGAACAGCGTTCCGTGCGCCTTTGGCGTTGAGTCATGCCGGCCACATGACCACGGAGACGTCTTCGGACAGCGCTGGCTCTTCAGCTTTGAAACGGAGATGAGCACCGCCTCCTACACCCGGGAATGACTAGCACATATGTGCAAAGGGAACCTTTACCTTTAGGATACAGCCTATATTCAATTATAAATGTAGATGTATAATATATTAAGTGCCATGTTGGCGGAGTGGTTAGAATGCAGGATGGCAGGCTAATTCTGCTGACTGCCGATTGCCAGCAGTTTGGCAGTTCGAATCTCACTGGCTCAAGGTTGACTCAGCCTTCCATCCTTCTGAAGTGGATAAAAGGATCCAGATTGTTGGGGGGCAAGATGCTGACTCTGTAAAAAAAAGAGAGGCTGTAAAGCACCGTGAAGTGGTATATAAATCTAAGGGCTATTGCTATTGTATATTTTGGGATATTGGGCCATCAGGGTTTGATGGGTCTTCTGTGCTGCTGCACAAAACTATTTGTGCTGCAACATTGGATATCTCAGGGGCTGCCACAAAGAAGAGGGAATCAAGCTATTCTCTGAAGCACCTGAGAGCAGGACAAGAAGCAATGGATGGAAACTCATCAAGGAGAGAAACAAGAACAATTAATCAGTGGAACAACCTGCCTCCAGAAGTTGTGAATGCTCCAACACTGGAAGTTTTTAAGAAGATGTTGTACAACCATTTGTCTGAAGTGGTGTAGGGCTTCCTGCCTAAGCAAGAAGATTTATTTATTTATTTATTTATTGCGATTTATATGCCGCCTTTCTCCCTAGGGACTCAAGGCGGCTTACAAAATGACAACTTCAATACAAATCACAATACAATACCAAATTAAAATCAGTAACCCAATTAAAAAACAATTTAAAATTATACCAGTGTACCCCCAAACGGATCAGTTTAATTGATGGACTAGAAGATGGACTAGAAGACTAGATGGACTAGAAGATGGACTAGAAGATGGACCTCCAAGGTCCCTTCCAACTCTGTTTATTCTATTCTATGCTATTCAATGGGTTTTTGTCTTTGATTAGTATCTGGGTTTAGGTCAAATCTGGGTGACCAGGAGAAATTTCATTCATATGAGCGTGAGAGACTCTTGATCTGTCTCTTTCCCCAAGGCCCAATGGGTCTACAAATCTATACGGGCCACCTGACTTTTGCGTTTTGCTAAATTCACTGAATACGCTTCTGTCAAAACACTCTGTGCTTGACTAAGGAGAGCTCCATTCTCAAACATATGGATCTGTTGAAAATTAAATTGCAGGGTTGATTTGAATTTATAGAGTTCTCTGTGAATGCAGTTTTGAGATATAGTCTCCATCAAGGAGAGAGATGTCAGCTGCCACAAGTAACTTGATTGTATAATGTTAAAATGCCACATTCTCTTTGTAGGTAATTCTATTCAATCACATGTTGCAACAATTTCAATAATGAAGACTTGAATATCTCCTGCTTCCCCTCCCTAAACCTTTTTTTTCCCTCCCTTAAAACCTTTTATCAAATGTAAAAAAAATAGACATTTTTAATTCTCAGCAAGAGGCCCAGGATTAATACACCCTTCAGTGGTCACCATGGGAAATAGGGATAAAATATTTCTGGCGAACTGCTAGAAGTGGTGGTAGATAAATATCAACCTAACACAAGGTCAAGTAGACTAAGATCTCTTATGGGTGTGAAGCAGGGGTGAAATCCAATTTTTTTCCCTACCGGTTCTGGGGGCGTGGCTTGGTGGGCATGGCAAGGGAAAGATATTGCAAAATCTCCATTCCCACCCCACTCCAGAGGAAGGATACTGCAAAATCCTCATTCCCTCCCCACTCCTGGGGGGAAAGATATTGCAAAATCTCCATTCTCACCCCACTCTGGGGCCAACCAAAGGTGGTATTTGCCGGTTCTCCGAACTACTCAAAATTTCCACTACTGATTCTCCAGAACCTGTTAGAACCTGCTCGATTTCATCCCTGGTTCCATCCTTCCAAGGTGGGTAAAATGAAGACCCAGATTGTTGGGGGCAAGAGGCTGACTCTGTAAACCGCTTAGAGAGGGCTGTAAAGCACTATGAAGCTGTATATAAGTCTAAGTGCTACTGCTAACTATCATCCATCATATATCTCTCTGTCTGTCTATCTCTATCTATCCTCTGCCTATCTACAATATCTATCACTGCCTGTCTGTCTCTCTAGCTACCTATATTCATTCATTCATTCATTCATTCATTCATTCATTCATTCATTCATTCATTCATTCAATCTGCCTGCCTGCCTGCCTGCCTGCCTGCCTGTCTATCTATCTATCGGTATCTATCTATCTATCTCAAGACCTCTGGTGCAGGGGTTAGAATGCAGTATTGCTAGCTGACTCTGCCCACTGCCAGCAGTTCAATCCTGACCAGCTCAAGGTTGACTCAGCCTTCCATCTTTCTGAGGTCAGTAAAATGAGGACCCAGATTGTTGGGGGCAAGAGGCTGACTCTGTAAACCGCTTAGAGAGGGCTGTAAAGCACTATGAAGCGTTATATAAGTCTAAAGGATATTGCTATCACAGGTAAGTATCTGGACTAAATCAGGTTGTTGAGCTATCTAGCTCAGTTTACCCAGAATTCTAGGCACCCAACGTGCTTCCTCTTAGAGCACATTGTTTCCTCCTGTATTCCCGCAAGCTAAGATAGCTTTGAATTCAACATCCCTCTGAGTGTTAACAGAAGCTTTAATGCGATGCTGGAATAATTATGCAATGCGTAACCTCTGATCAAGAGCCCGTAATGACAGCTTTTGGCTTTCTGATATGCCGGTATATCCTCACTGATTCATTGTGACAACCACACCCATGTTCACAACAACAAAATAATCAAATCACTACCTTTCACGCAGAACTGACAGCAAAGGGTAATCCTATCCTGTCAAAAGGTCTAGGAAATCAAATTCTAGTGTCATTATTGTGAAGACTGGCAGAAGGAAAGGTGGCATCGTGACACAGTCTCTGCAGAAGGAAAGAATAATAGAATAGAATAGAATAGAATAGAATAGAATAGAATAGAATAGAATAGAATAGAATAGAATAGAATAGAATAGAATAGTTGGAAGGGACCTTGGAGGTCTTCTAGTCCAACCCCCTGCTTAGGCAGGAAACCCTACACCACTTCAGACAAAGGGTTATCCAACATCTTTTTAAAAACTTCCAGTGTTGCAGCATTCACAACTTCTGGAGGCAACTTGTTCCACTGATTCATTGTTCTCCCTGTCAAGAATTTTCTCCTTAGTTCTAGGTTGCTTCTCTCCTTATTTATATATATATTTACGACGGTTGCAGTGTCCCGGGAATCATGTGATCCTCTTTTGTAACCTTCAGACAATCAGTGGAGAAGCCAGATTCACTTAACAACCATGCGACTAACTTAACGACTGCAGCATTTCCCTTAACGAGAGAGGCAAGCAAGGCCATAAAATGGGACAAAACTCACTTAACAGCTGTCTGACTTAACAACAAATGGAAATTTTGGGTTCAGTTGTGATCGTAAGTCGAGAACTACCCTTATTGGAAGACAGGAGCTCCCTAAAGTTTAAAAACTAAGTTACAAAAGCAGATAGAAGATATGTCTGAGAAATCCCATCTCACGTTTTCGAAAATCAAATTGCAAAGGTGTGGTTTCCAAAAACTTGCCATGTTGGGAAGAAATGTATAATATATGATGTCTTTGTCAGTGTCTTTCCCAAAATATGTAACCGTGCACCAAAATGCCTCTATGTCAGAAAGCTTTGTAGAAAAATGCATTTTCCTGGGACCTCTCAAATGCACAATTTTCTTGTTATTTTTTCATTTATTTTCTTTAGCTGCAGAATCAGATGGAACTCCACCAGAAAGACCAACAAAAGATACATATATATATATAAAAAAACCTACTAGTTTTAGGGTTATATATTCCCTTCGTTGTGACCTAGGCTCACTTAGTCATTACAGGACACAATTATTTTCAAACAAAACTATTTTATTATAACAGCTGAGAATTACTTCATTCCCAGCTGAGTCCAAATTAATTCCAAAACAAGTCCTTCAGAAAAAGTCTTTCGGGCGTATCACAAACCTTTATCTTCTTTGGCACCTTGCCAAAGGCCTTTCTTGGCAAAGCCCCACGAAGTTCAGAAACAAGAGCCTTTGACTGGAAAACAGATTTAGCAATGTTGCCTTCCTACAAAGAGCCCAAGCGCCTTTGTTTCTCTTTTAAGCTTTATGGGAGGGGCCAATCATCTCCTGGCCTTACTCCCGAGTTGTCCTTTTTGCTTTAGCTGCTCTTGCCTTCTGGCAGCTCTGCACACGAGTGCACTAGGAACAGGCTTCTCCTGTTCCTCTGCCTCTCTGCTGTCCGACTCTGGAGGCTCCGGAGTCTGCGCATCACTCCCAGATGGCCCTGACCCCATCTCTGTCTCCGACTCAGAGCCCTCATCCGGGCCTTCCCCAGACTCCAGGACTGGCCCATGTTCTTCCTCAGCCTCATCGCTGTCCGACTTTGCTGCCAGCTCTGTGGGCTGCTGGCAGACCACAACACCCTTCCTCCCAACTCAACCTTCTTTCTCCTTTACCTATCTCCCCTCCATCCTCATCTCTCCCAAACTCGATTGTCTGAATTTCATTTCTAAGCTTGGAACTCAGATATTCAATAACCAGAGTTTCAAGACAGGATTCCTCCCCCCTCTCCCCTCTCCTCAAACAATGTGGAGGGGGATATTTGGAAAAGTTGAGTTCACTTCCATCACTAAGCTTATTAAAATTCAGCACTTTACATCAAAACTGACAGTGGCCCCTTTTTCTTTCATTTCTTTAATTAGTACTGTCATTTTAAAAATATGTTGAGGAGGAAAAGAATGGGACTCTTCAATTCTTCCCTTCACCCTCCATTGCCTTCCTACAACTTAGATGTTCCACCCCAGAGGGTTTGAGGTGCCAAAGTTGAGAATGGGTGATATTGGTCAAGATTAAGCTTTCTCTCTTTCTTTCTTTCTTTCTTTCTTTCTTTCTTTCTTTCTTTCTTTCTTTCTTTCTCTCTCTCTGTCTCTCTCTCTCTCTTCTTTCTTTCTCTTTCTTTCTACCTCTTTTTTCTTTTTCTTCTTTCTTCTTTTTCTCTCTCTCTTCTTTCTCTTTCTTGCTATCTCTCTTTTTTTCTTTCTTTCAACCTTTCTCTCTCTCTTTTCTTTCTTTCAATCTCTCTCTTTCTTTCTCTCTCTCTCTCTTTCTTTCTTTCAACCTTTCTCTCTCTCTTCTTTCTTTTTCTTTCTTTCTTTCTTTCTTTCTTTCTTTCTTTCCCTTTCCTTTCCTTTCTCTTCCTTCCTCCTTCCTCCTTCCTTCTTTCTTTTCAGTAACAGACCACAAAATGGGATATATTGGAGCAGTTTTCTTTAGTATCATTCTGTGAAGATTGAAGATAGATAGATAGATAGTTGATAGATGTGTGAGTGTGTGTGTGTGAGAGAGAGAGAGAGAAGAGAAGAGAAGAGAAGAGAGGAGAGGAGAAGAGAAGAGAGGAGAGGAGAGGAGAGGAGAGGAGAGGAGAGGAGAGAAGAGAAGAGAAGAGAAGAGAAGAGAAGAGAAGAGAAGAGAAGAGAAGAGAAGAGAAGAGAAGAGAAGAGAAGAGAAGAGATATATAGATATTAGATGATATAGAGACAGATAGATTAGAAGGTTGGATATTTGAGATCTCCGACTGTGTAATAGCAGCAGAATTACTCCCGGTAATTCAATCCGTTGGATTTCCTTGAGTGTCTTGAAATGTTTTGAATTCAAACACAGAAGAGAAGCAAGCTCTCTGGTCACCTCACTGCTCTTAAATCTTCTTAAGGTTTCCGTTCGGCTGTGTGGCCTATGGGGGGGAGGGGGTTGTGGGAGGGTCAAAAGGTTTTAGCACAGCAGTAGAATCCTAGAAATAATCACCTTATAGACTCCCTAAATCAATCATAATTAATGCACTTGGGTGACTTCTGACAGAGCGGTGCTGCTGGGGGCCAAAATAAAGAAGCTCTTTCTAATACAGTTTGAAAAGAGTTCAAATCTGTCATTTCCTCTAATAATTGAGCCAAATGAGAAAAAAGGGAAGGGTCAGAGGTCAGATGGTGACCTTATGTAAAACCCAATAATACATAATTCATTTTCATTTTGTGGAATTTATACGATGCTGTAAACTATCCAAGACAGGAACCCATCTGCTTTTACTTTCACCAGTAACTGTTCTTACTCCATATTAGAAGGGTGGAAAGAAAGAAAGAAAGAAAGAAAGAAAGAAAGAAAGAAAGAAAGAAAGAAAGAAAGAAAGAAAGAAAGAAAGAAAGAAAGAAAGAAAGAAAGAAAGAAAGAAAGAAAGAAAGAAAGAAAGAAAGAAAGAAAGGAAGGAAGGAAGAAATAGAAGGAAGGAAGGAAGGAAGAAGAGAAAGAGAGAGAGAAGGAAAGGAAGAAAGAAAGAAAGAAATAGAAGGAAGGAAGGAAGAAGGAAGAAAGAAAGAGAGAGAAAAGGGAAGGAAGGAAGGAAGAAAGAAATAGAAGGAAGGAAGGAAGGAAGGAAGGAAGGAAGGAAGAAGAAAGAGAGAGAAGGAAAGAAAGGAAGGAAGAAAGAAAAAGGAAGGAAGGAAGGAAGGAAGAAATCAAGGAAGGAAGGAAGGAAGGAAGGAAGGAAGGAAGGAAGGAAGGAAGAATGAAAAAAATAAATAGGAAGGAAGGAAGGAAGGACGGAAGGAAGGAAGGAAGAAAGACAATAACATGATGCACTTTTTAGTGAGAACATAGAAGCTTTCGGCAAAGGCTGGCACTTAATTCATTCTTCCAAGCGTGTGAAGTTAATAACTGCAGTTCTCTGGGAATATTATAAAACCTGTAATTTATTTACTGAGTGTCACAAATAGAGTTAAAACATGTTTGCATGCAAAATGGATCGCCTTCTTCTTTTGATCATTGCCAAAAAGATAATAGGCAATTTGGCAAGGTGGGGTATGGATGTATCAGGATGAGAGGCTATAGTAGATAAATATATCAAATTAATATGCACAAATGAAGAAAACAAGGAAACCCTAACTATTTATTGGGACCTCTATAGCATGTATTGGGATCCAGGGACCAAATTTCTGAACCCCAGAGGAGTCTTTCTAGAGCTGATTGGATTGCAATGACTCGCTGTTAATGACCAACAAAATATTGGAAAGGTCAATATGTCAGATCCAACAATTGGAATATTGCATCCAGTTTTGGTCACCATGTTATAAAAAAAGATGTTGAGACTCTGGAAAGAGTGCAGAGAAGAGCAACAAAGAGGATTAGGGGACTGGAGGCTAAAACATATGAAGAACGGTTGCAGGAACTGGGTATGTCTCGTTTAATGAAAAGAAGGACTAGGGGAGACATGATAGCAGTGTTCCAATATCTCAGGGGCTGCCCCAAAGAAGAGGGAGTCAAGCTATTCTCCAAACCACCAGAAGGCAGGACAAGAAGCAATGGATGGAAACTAATCAAGGAGAGAAGCAACCCTAAACTAAGGAGGAATTTCCTGATAGAACAATCAATCAGTGGAATGACTTGCCTCCAGAAACTGTAGGGTGCTCCAACACTGGAAGTTTTTAAGAAGAGACTGGACAAACCATTTGTTTGAAATGATATAGGATTCTCCTGCTTGGACTGCCAAGGTTCCTTCCAACTAGGGATTTGGGGTATTCTGCACTCATTGCAATTACACCTCATTTTAAGAGATGGCCAATTAGTAGATCTTCATTTATCTCTATAGGAGCATCAGGAGTGACATAGAGAAAGACACCGGAACTCATCCGGTTTCTACAGGTGATCAGGAAGTGAGATAGGCACATGATGTTGAACAAACAAACAAACAAAATGGATTAAAAAGAATAAAGGACTCTGGGACTGTAATTTGATGCAGAGAGGGAGAGAGAGAGACAAAGATGGATGTTGAGACATTCATTGAAATAACCATGATGCTTTAATGTTTTCTTTCCTGTCTATAAATCAGGCCTTTCAGATAACTATTGAAGTATTGAATCCATCCAGCAAGATCTGTTAGAGAGGAAGGATGAAAGTTACAGGCTTATCTCACTTATGAGACCAAAATGCTTACCTCTGCTAAGTAATAGAAGGAAAAAGTCCTACTATTCCTTTTTACTTACTCTTTTCATGTATTCAAATTATGTTTATACTTTTTACCTGTAATCTTACATATGCTTGACAAATAAATAAACTTAAACTTAAACTATTGCATGCAGTACTTTATTTATTAGAAATCGGAAGCCCACCAATTGCAGTTGACAAATCTAAGATCAGTAGTAAATTTTGGGTGGAAAAAATTACCCCATCTTATCCAAACTTATATTCACCAGGGAGCAAGGTTTTTGTTAAGATAAAATAGATTTATTAGTCTATAGGTCAACTGTTGGTTAGTAAAGAGGAAACAACTTAACTGGAAAATGTTAGGACCAACTGGAGCCATAACTACTTTGATTTTTATCGCAAAACTTTTATAGATCACCTGATGCAAAAATAATATTTGAACATTCTGAACCACAGAAGCAAAATAGGAGATAAAAGCTAGAATATGCCTCAAGCTTCAATGGGTATCGTTAAGTTGGATGGCGTAAATTTTCTGAAAATGCTTCCGTAACTCAGAGGCCACGACTGAAAAGTTCAACTTTCTAATAATGGCTCAAATCTATAGTTCTTTTTTACTAACTGGTAGGAAAGGTGAACTACAGTTTCCTATAGCTCCAAAGAGGCTTAGTGGAAAGCCTTAGTAAACAATTTTAAAGTATGCCAAGTTGATTTGGGAATAAGTATTCCTTCAAGTAAACTATTTTGGGAACATAAACCACTATTAATGGTCTATTTATAAGCCACCATAAATCTTCTGCTATAAATATTAACTAAACCATAAAGGCGGTTGAAGGAGTGAATAGAACCTTGTTTAATCTGAATTTTTGTTTTGGTTTTTTAAATTCCTCGAACATTATATCTGTAACATTTCCCCTGAATTCCATCATTTAGGTTTAGTTAGACCCAGCGCACAAACTCTTACGCTGTTTCTTCTGAAATGCTTCAGCCGATGGCAGGAAATAAATCATGATTATGATTTATTTAAGGTCTGATTCTGTTTCAAGAAATAAAATCAATTAGGGCAAAGAATTTATAGTTGTATAAGCTTTGGAGAAGGACGTTATTATGGGCACAATAAATAAAATATATGGCTCAAGGATGGGTTCAAAATGATCGCGGCTTAACCACTTCCTCGCTGCAATTGAGGCGCACAGGTTTGTTTGAAGCAACAATATTTGTGCAAATCAAGTCATCCAAGGAAAAGTATTACAGGCAGTCCTCGTATTACGACAGTTCGTTTAGTAACTGTTCAAAGTTACAATGGCACTGAAAAAACACCTCCCTCAGGCTCAGCCTCATCATCTCCTACACCTTCTACCCATATCATCCAATTTCTGCATCTATAGAGCCTCATTATATGGGCATGTAAAATGTTCCAATGTTGAATATTCATGCTTCAGAAGAGAATTTTGCAACCTTGAAACAGGTCCATCCAAAGGGATGCTAAGGTGCTTCATCATCCCAACAGGTGAATTTCAGGTGTACCAGAATGACCTGTTTCCAGGTCAAAATGACCCATTCCAGAGTTTGAATAGTCCATTTCATAATTTATGTTGTTAATTGTCAAAGACATCTGTAAGATTGGAAAATCATGTGTCATTAATTACTGTATATGGTCCTTTAATCTTCTATATATAGGGTTGTATTCATTATTTAAAATAAGAGAATGCTTTTCATTTATGAAATGTCAGAAGCTGGCTTTTTCCCTCATCTCTGCCCTACTCTGCTGTTAATCACAAATTCAATTTTAAATTGAAAAGCAAGGCACAGATTAACACTTTATTTGCACGTGGATCCAAAAAACTAATAATTAATTTTACTGATGTTGAAGTGCTCTTTAAAATGTTTTCCTATTGTCTCCAAATGGGTTCTGAAATGGTGAGAAGTTGCACAGAACTTTTTATTTTTCCTAATATTCATTATGTTGATATTTGCATGTCATAATGTGTTTTTTTAAATCATCATCATCATCTTTACTCAATGGCATTTGTGATGATGATGATGATGATGATGATGATGATGATGATGATGATGATAATAATAATAATAATAATAATAATAATAATAATAATAATAATAATAATAATTTCTTTCAAATATAGACGGATCATCATTTGGAATATAACATGCCAGATATCATGGTTACCGAGGGCCAAAGCATACATTTTATTGATATCGCTGTACCAGGAGATGCCAGAGTCGAAGAAAAAGAACTGGAAAAAATCATGAAATATCGTGACCTGGCCATCGAAACTACACGGCTATGGATGAAATATGTCACAGTGATACCCATTGTCATCGGGGCACTTGGTACCATCTCCAAGAATTTTACAAAACACATCAACAAATTGTAGCTTTCTTCAATAACACCAGGGGAAGTGCAAAAAACTGCGCTACTTGGAACATTGTACATCTTAAGAAGGTACTCGGTTGATCCCTAGGAGGCTGGCAGCAACCCGTATCAACCATTAGCACCAGTCAATGGTATTTGTGACTCATTTTTGAATGTTCAGTTGACTGAGATTCATGTTTAATGAATAAAGTAAATAATATTAATAATATTAATAATAATAATAATAATAATAATAATAATAATAATAATAATAATAATAGCCTCAAAATGTTCACAGAGATAGCTTGAAGATCAAATTTGATGTCAGGAAGTATCTCCCAAGAACACAGAGGGAGGTAACAGTTAAGGGACCCAGAAAAATGAGATGAAGTCACAATTTTAGCCCAATATTCTCTGAATATTGACCCGAATGATGTTCTGATTTGTGAATCAGCTAACGGTTCAGTCCTGGGAGGTAAACAGTAACTTCCATGTAGTTTTCACAATAATTATGAATTACCTACAATCAGAGAGAGCTTCGGCTGATTGATTCAGATGACTACATGTCAAAATTCTTCACTGAATTCACACATTGTGATTTAATCATTAATGGTTTAGTCAATACAACATGCGTAAGCCATGAATAACAATGAGCGAAGCTATTTTTTTTTTTTTTTGAGAGAGAGATCTTTTAAAAGGATGGATGCCCAGGATTACAGAAATGATTCTATGATTTGAGGATGTGCCAAGGTCAACCTAAAGAATTCTCTTGCATATTATAGCTGATCTTTAGCACCTACTCTAAATTATAATTTGGGTGATGTCCCTGTTCCTTAGCATCTAATCCAGATTATGACTTGGAGGGTTCATTCAGCATATTGTTGAAGATAGAACATAGAATAATAGGGCTGGAAGGAACTTTGGAGGTCTTGTAGTCTATCCTCCTGTCCATAGCAGGAGATCCTACACCAGTGATGGTGAATCTTTTCAGCACCGAGTGCCCAAACCAGAACGCATTTACGTGCATGTGCATGCACCTGTTGGCCTGCTTTTGGCCTGTTTTTGGCTGAAAAACAGCCTGAAAACAACTTGAAAACAGCTTGAAAAACGGCCCATAAAAGGCCCCAAAACAGCCTAAATATGGCCTGTTTTTTGGGCTGTTTTTGGCCCCCAAAATGGCCTGAAAACGACCTGAAAACAGCCTGAAAAATGGCCAATGGACATTATCACGCCTTGCTGTTTGCCAGTATGTAAAAGGAAAGACTTTCCAACAGATAACATGAATGAGCAGGGTGTTTCCAGTGGTCCTAACCATCATTGCCTTGTAACAGACCATGGTCCTAACCATCCAAGCTTGTAACAGACCATGTTGTGCTTTAAAACTGCATTCAACCTTCTCATTAAGACAGGCAAGATGAAATGGACAAACTTACTTTAGAACTCAACAATAACGAAGATTTGGAATACTGCTTAACTTGGGAAAATTGGTATCAGTGGATAGAAATTTAAAAAATAAGGAATGTATAGAATAAAATAAGATGCAAAATGTGTTTAAATATGTCGATTAAGTAGGAATACGCGGGAATAGATGAACAAAGTTAAGAATTGCGTACTGTCAGAAGGACGTTGAATCGTATAATTATTACGGATGTATTTTTGTTATAGATGTCTTTTAACTTGTATTTTTGGATTTTAACTGTTGTTAAAGGTTTATTAAAAAAATTAAAAAAAAAAACCAGACAAGATGGACCTTTTAATTATTCATTGCCGAAAAATAGATTTCCCTATTATACATATTTCCCATGTTTGTGAAATTTGTTCCAATCTGAAGCAAATGCTTTGACAACTCTGGGCTGCCCTGCAAATAACATTTGATGTAGCCCCACCCCCCTCCCGTTCGATATGAATTAAACTGTTACGGCTTCTGCAGTTTATTGTTTACAAATATCCCTTTAGATAGAGATTTATTGGACGTTTCAGTTCTGTGCTGACAGAGCAATATTAATGTTCTCACAAGGGTGATGTGAATAAACCAATCTCCCGCCAGGCTTCTAGCCTATCTTTAACTGTCATTCAGGGGGAAAGTTGCTTTCATTCGTACCCTCCTCTGTGAATTGATCTTTGTTCTACTCCATTACCCGTCCTACCATGATAGCCAGAGTGGGACGCTCAGTTGGAGGTACAGAGCTACCAATGAACGGGGACGTAACGTGATTCTATGTGTTTTGCAAATGACACGTGTCTATTTCTAGCATGGATCCAGTCAAGACACGAGCCGGGATTTGAAACCCACTACTGACTAGGGTTGACATGATAGAAGTGTTTCAACACTTGAGGGGCTGCCACAAAGAAGAGAGAGTCAAGCAGGGGTGAAATGCTCCCGGGTCGGACCGGATCACCCGATCCGGTAGCGATGGAGGCGGGTGGTTCAGCGAACCGGTAGCAAAAATCCCTGCCGCCCCCCCCCATGCCCAGCTGAGCTGCGCGATCATCAGAGGCTTTTTTTCTTTTAAAAGCCTCTGGCGATCCAAGCTGAGTTGCCTGATCGTCAGAGGCTTTTAAAAGAAAAAAAGCCTCTGCCGATCAGGCAACTCAGCTTATTTATTATTTATTTATTTATTTATTTATTAGATTTCTATACCGCCCTACTCCCGAAGGACTCAGGGCGGTGCACAGCCAAACAATAAAAAAAACATACAATACAAAATTTAAAAAATAGAATAAAATCAAATTAAATAATTTTGGCCCCGACAAATTTAAAACCCCAAACTTTTAAAACCAATTTAAAATTGAATATATAAATACTAAAAGATATTTAAAATTTTAAAAATCTTTTATAAAAGAGGGGGAAAATTAGGCCAGGCCGGCCTGGTGAAATAGTAAGGTCTTTAAGGCGCGGCGGAAGGTGTGCAGATCCGGGATCCTCCGTATCTCTGGGGGGATCTCGTTCCAGATAGTAGCTTGGATCGTCAGAGGCATTTAAAAGAAAAAAAGCCTCTGCCGATCAGGCAACTCAGCTGGGATCGTCAGAGCCTTTTGAAAGCATTTTTTTCGTCGAAGAGGTTGTAGAAAAAATGGTTTTAAAAGTAAAAAAAAAAATTGGCCACACCCACCCAGTCACATTACCCCCCCTAAGCCACGCCCACAGAACTGGTAGTAACAAATTTTTGATTTCACCACTGGAGTCAAGCTAGTCTCCAGAGCACCAGAAAGCAGGACAAGAAGCAACAAATGGAAACTAATCAAGGAGAGAAGCAACCTAGAACTAAGGAGGAATTTCCTGACAGTTAGAACAATTAAACAGTGGGCATTTAAGGAAGGATGGGAAGAAAAAAGTCTCCGCACCCTGGAGACACTGAGGTAAAAATTACCCTCCAGAAGTTTCATGGAGAATTTTTTTAAAAAGACGTAAATATCAGGATAATATCTTCCTAACTCCATCCTGCCTTTTTCTTTTTCTTTTTTTACTATCCTGATTGGATGCAATTTGGGCCATCCAATTACTGTATGATCAATGGTTTCATGTTTATCATGGTACCTCAACCTTTATTCTCCAAACTAGTTTTCTCTGATAGAAGAGAATATATGTAGCTAGGGTTCAGCTATGGAGTCCTTGGTGCTCTCTGAGCTTGGTTGTTTTCTTGGAGATATTTCATTACCAAACTAGATAACATCATCAGTGCGTCTAGTCTTCTCAATTTTTCCCTTGATGACATTTCTATGTGATGCTTGTTCTTGGGCAGCAAACTCTAACCCTAACCCTAACCCCAGTGGTGGGATTCAAGTAATTTAACAACCGGTTCTCTGCCCTAATGATTTCTACGAACAACCAGTTTGCCAAACTGCTCAGAAAGTTAACAACTGGTTCTCCCGAATTGGTGCAAACTGGCTGAATCCCACCACTGTCTAACCCTAACCCTAACCCTAAAAAATATTTTGATTTCCTTTCTTAATGCCCCATTCTTAATTGTGGACATGTTCTAGTGTCCACATTTCTGTTTTACTTTAGTATTTTCTCTTCCGCATTCAAAAAAATACTCATGGAGGGCAGGGGTGGGTTCTACTTACCTTTACTACCAGTTTGCAGCGAGGCTGCGTGCGTGCAGAAGCATTTTGGTGATGTCGGGGTCGGTGGGCTGGGCCTCCTGATGGTTTTACTACCAATTCTATAGAACTGGTGTGAATCGGAGGTAACTCATCACTGGTGGAGGGGTTTTAGTGTCCCATTTTCCTCCTTTTTCTGATTATGGTTTTCCACACGGTTGGCAGTGACATTGTCTTCTTCTCAAACTTCCCTTCTCCTTGTAGCCTTATAGCGTAAAAATGTCGGCTGTTGCATTAACATTCTTTAAAGAGCTCTAGCTTGTAGTTACTGAATGCAACCTAAGCTATATTCATAAAGGGCTGACATTGATCCCTGGTTGTATAAAACATGATACAGACAGGGACTAAATAAATTATCTGTATACAGCTTCCAAAGCATCTCTATTTATCACGGCACTAACGATAAGGATCTGATTTAAAATGAACCCTGCCCAGGGTCAAATCCCAGCCTAAACCGTAATATGATCAGAGAAGCCGTACTGATAACCCAAAACAATATCAAGAAACCCTGTTAGATAAATAAAACACAATGGTTATCCATTAAAAAAAAAGAGGGGGGCTCACAATTCCAAACAAGGTCAGAGAAATTCTTGTTCGAGGAATAGAAGCAAGGGCCACACTTAAAAAACCAAACTTGCATCTGCAAATTGTGCAAGAAGCACATAATCACACATGCTTTCCCAACAGGGATGAAGGGGTTTTTTTTATTTTATTTGTTGTATTTCTCTATTGTTTCTCCTGCCATAATATTGTAATATTTCTATATATGGATGTGTGCGTATTTGTGGGTGTATAAAGGCTGAAATCTGAAAGCAGTAATAATTATGATAGCAACGATATGTATTTCATGCCCATGGTTAAGACAACAAGATTACAAGGTAAGACAGCATGAGCTGCAATATCATACATGCAAAATATGATATACAATGAAAATCTAATTCTTTCTCAGGATAACAAGAGCAAGTCAAAGGTACAAAAGCTTAGATCTAACTGACACGGTAAGCTAAACTAAATATTGTATCTATCTATATATATATATACGTATATATAAGTGAAATACCACTCATGCATCATCACGAAATCTCCAGAACCGCAAAGCCTACAAACTTGAAATTTGTCATGTATGTTCCTCTTGGCTTCTAAGTGCTCGCTAACAAAGGATTTTTCGAAATGAGCATCAGACCATTAGTATTTCTTATATTATTATTAACATGCTCTGATGCTAAAGAGTTAGATGTTCTACTTCCCCTCCCCAACTGAAAAAACTCTGTTCCAACTGCCACTTGGGCATGGGCGTGGCCAGCACGTGACTCATCCAGCCTGTGGGCTGGGAGTTTAGACATTCTACTCCCCCTCCCCACCTGAAAAATGCTCTGATGCTAAGGCGTTAGACTGAGGGAGAGAAGTGCTCCTTTCTAGCACTGATGATGTTACCTAGTTTAGGTAACGAAATGCCTGCAAGAGAACAACCAACTTTGGGACCACACACCTTGGAAAGTTTCAAAAAGATATAAGTAATGATAGCCTTAAGTCTGAGAAGTTTGCTTTATTCATTGCAAGAAAGCTACACAAAGTCTCCATCAAGGCCATCTCTGAATGGTAATGGCAATGCTATCCATGAAGAATTCATGCCGAAGATGCAGAACTGGCCTCACTGAGGTTAAGAAGAAGATTCTGTTTACTGAAAAGCAGGTTGTTAAAAATAGCTGATGGCAAAAGGCCAGGGGAGCAAAATGGGACTTCAGCCAGGTCAGTCTGTCCCTGAAAGCAGTTGTTTTTAGTACGTGTGAAGATAGAGCTGGCCTACCAAAGCAGAGGAGACAAACAGCCTTCTGTTTCATGTCTCAGTTCTATAGCTCAGTGCACAATGGAAACATCTGTTTTAGAGATATGTAAACAGCATGTGGTCATTTCATTTCAAATGAACTGATTTCAAAAATAATTTGATCGTTTTAGACAGACAGTTTGGTCTCGTGTTCAAGGCACCCAGGCTAGGAATCAGGAGATGGTGAATTCGACTCCGATCTTAGGCATGAAATCTGGCTGGGTGACTTTGGGCCAATCACCAAGAGAGGGTGAATTCTAATCCCACTTTAGGCATGAAAACCAGCTGGGTGACTTTGGGCCAATCACCAGGAGATGGTGAGTTCTAGTCCCACCTTAGGCATGAAAGCCAGCTGGGTGACTTTGAGCCAATCACCAGGGGATGGTGAGTTCTAGTCTCACTTTAGGCATGAAAGCCAGCTGGGTGACTTTGGACCAATCACCAGGAACTGTTAGTTCTAATCCTGCCTTAATCCTACTTTAGGCATGAACGCTAGGAAAAAGAAGATTGGCCCAAAGTCACCCAGCTAACTTTCATATCTAAGGGAGGCCTAGAACTTACAGCATCTTGGTTTTGAAGCTGGCATCTTCACTACAACACCAAAGTTGCTCTCCTGTTAAGAAATTAAAATTCCATAAATCCTAAGTCAATTGCACAAAAGGAAGCAAGCAAGCGAGGGTAGAATATCCATCATGGTTTGAAATGAAAGTCTATTTCATGGGCATTGCAGATGGTAGCAAATTGAACACTTCTATACACGTCTAAGGTTTGCTGGAACCTACATCATGGAATGGCTCCCCAACAAGTGGGGTCTGCCAGTTATAAAAAGTCAAGATGGTGGCTGTGATGGGGCACTCAAAGTTTTGTCTGATGTTGTGTGTGCGTGCTGCACAACTGACACAACTGAAAAGTGTGCAGAAATTTGATGGCATCATCCCATGGCTCTCTCAAATTTTGACCACATCCTGCAGCCATCTGTGCCTCACCATACCAGAAAAGTCTATTTGACATTTACTTTGTTATTCTTTGGTGACACTGAGCAAGGTGCAATCATTCGTTCATCCATCCATCTCTATCTTCTGTCTGGCTATCATCTCTCTGTCTGTCTGTCCCATCCATCCATCCATCCATCCATCCATCCATCCATCCATCCATCCATCCTTCTATCCATCCATCCATCTATCTATCTATCTATCTATCTATCTATCTATCTATCTATCTATCTATCTATCTATCTATCTATCTATCTATCATCTATCATCTATCTATCTATCATCTATCTATCCATCCATTTATCCATCCATCCATCCATCTATCTATCCATCCATCCATCGTCTATTTATCTGTCTGTCTGTCTGTCTGTCTATCATTTCTCTCTTTCTCTTTCTCAACCATCTGCTGTTTTTTGGGTTGTTGTTGTTTTTATATATATCTCGCTCCTTCTTATAAAATCCCATTGCATTTTAATTATTGCACTATTTAATGTATTTTATACTGTATTTTTCCATGTCAACCATGCAGGGATTTTTTTAATGAAATTAATGATAAACCACAACAGGGAAATCAATTTTTCAGAAAGCAAACACAGAATAGCTGGAAGCTCTACAGTTTCAATAGAGTGATTAAAGACATTGAATGTAATCCTTTCCGCGACTTTTTATTTTTCGTCACCCTTTTGCAGCCATCTGCAAAATACAAGAATGGTTCACCCCATTGGCCCATCTCAAAACTTTTCAAGAGAAGGAGAAATGACGTGAATCTAAGAATCTTTTTGTCCAGGATTCAGACGTTAGATCAATTCAGTAAAAGAAAAAAACAACACACCAACAGAAATGTGAAACACTACAACAGCAACTAGATTTGCTAACTTTTTCATCCTTCCTCATCTTGATCTGAAGATATTAACATCCAACATTGCGTAACAAATAATTATTTGTGGGAGAGGAACCTCTTCTGAACAGCTGGCCATCTCCCGAATGAGTAAGCAGGCTTTAAAAATCCACTCAACGCAACAAGGACACACAGAAAAAGTCATGAGATGGTCACTTGTGGCATTTCTTCTGCTGCATATTTGATTCTCTTCCCTCCCCACCCCCCTTTCGCATCCCTTTCTTCTTTTATGGCCGATGATCTCCTGTGCTAAAACTTACAGTCCTGTTTGGATGGTTGGTTGACACAACTGTCAAAGGGAGACAACCTTTGTTTATTAGCCATGAATATCCTTCCTGTAATTAACCTCCTTTTGCTTCTATTTGTTCATCAGCCCTCTCATAAACAGAAGTTCGGTTATTGTGAAGGGCAGATGAGTCACTGGAGGAGAACGCTTACCTCCAGCCAGAATTTAACCATCTTTTTTGTCTGCGATATTAGTCACCGGGATCTAGAAGATGAAAAGAAAGAAGAAGAAGAAGAAGATTTGGGTCTTTTCCCCCTCCAAAATCCCCCTCCCCTTCTCACTCCCCCCACCTGTCCTTTTCAAATCTTCTGGGTGCTTGGGAACAGTCTCAAAGTGGTGAGAAAGCTAAAAATGTACAAATTCTTTTGCCTCTCCCCACCTCTTCCAATTTCCATTAGAAATGCCATGTATGATCACTGAATCATAACCAGGAATCCGGAGCTCCAATCAGCATATGGGGAGTCTGAACAGCTGAATAAGCAGGCGGTGGTTTTGTAGGGCACCGAGAGACAATGGCCAACATTTTTTTGTTTTTCACATTCTGCAAGCATTCAAAGGAGGCTGAGTTACAAGACCTTCTTTTATCTAGAACTTCCAAGGAAAGGGGAAGCCCGAGCCAGGGGTGGAAGGTGGAAGCCAGGGGAGAAAAAAAATTAACCTTGCACAAGTACTATATGACCTACAATGAGTTGCAGTGGCACAGTGATTAGAGTTCAGTACTGCAGGCTACTTCTGCTGATCACCGGCTGCCATTAGTTTGGCAGTTCGAACCTGAGGTTGTGTCAGCCTTCCATCCTTCCAAGGTCAGTAAAATGAGGACCCAGATTGTTGGGAGCAATATGCTGACTCTGTAAACTGCTTAGTGCTATAAAGCACTATGAAGTGGTATATGTCTAACTGCTATTGCCAGTGGTGTGTTGCCCCGGTTCGCTCCAGTTCTATAGAACCAGTAGTAAAACCGGCGGAAGACTCCGCCCACCCGCCATGACATCATCACAGGTGATTCGCACTCACTCCTGTTGCGAACTGGTAGTAAAGGTAAATAGAACCCACCCCTAGCTATTTCTATTGCTACAAGGTCCCTCCCAACTCTGTTAATCTGTTAATCTTCTGCAGCCCTAATTTCTTAACCCAATCCAAGCGACATTGCAACAATATTTTATCCAAATCCTCTGTAATCCCTCTCTTTTTAATGTTTAATAGTCAATGCCAGGAGTAAACTATAAAAACCTTGGGAGTTCATCCTTTTTGGAAGGAGCCTGGTTTATTTGTTCCCTTCTTCTGGGGGTAGTGGCGGCAAATGAATTCTGGGGTTCTACCACTTTAGTTTCTCAATATAGAGCTTCATATTTATAGACGCTAAAGATGGATAGCATACCGACACATTAAAGAAACATGGGCAAGACATCTAGGATTGAGAAGAAACCACAATTATAAGCTTGTAACCAACTTTCTGGTCAGCATTAAGAGAAACTCCGCAGGGCTTCTAGTATCTGCATCTTGAGCCAAAGATCTGTCTGTCTTGGCCAAAAGGCATGTTCATCTAACATCCAGCTCTTAATGTCATGACATGGAAAGAATAAAAACAGATCATGTGTCGGCATGGACATTAGAAACATTTACCCTAAACCACAACTACTCGGGTATAAAACTCCAAACAGGGCTTTAGACATGATTTTTCTTTCCCAGCCAAACCTCTCCCTTAGGGTGTGTTGTGAGACGGAGATGGGCTGTCATATCTTAGAGGTCTTTGGGGTCAGAAATAAATAGCTTGGAGGTTCAACACTAGACCTACCATTAGGCAGAATGGAGCAGTTGACTCAGATGGTAAATACTGGAGTAGGATGTGAAGAATTCTTCTGAGCCAGTAGTTTTCAACCTTGTCAATATGAAGACATGTGGACTTCAACTCCCAGAATTCCCCAGCCAGCCAGCCAGCCAGCCATCTGTAGAGGTGTAAAATGGATGGAAACTAATTAAGGAGAGAAGCAACCTGGAGCTAAGGAGAAACTTCCTAACAGTGAGGATAATTAATCAATGGAACAGTTTGGCCTCAGAAGTTGTGGGTGCTCCATCAGTGGAGGTTTTTAAGAAACAGCCACCTTTCTGAAATGGTACCCTGTTTTCCCCAAAATAAGACATCCCCTGATAATAACCCCAATCGGGCTTTTGAGCGCATGGCAATAAGGCCAAGCACTTATTTCAGGGTTCAAAAAAATATAAAACAGGGTCTTATTTTTGAGGAAACACGGTATAGGGCAGTGGTGAAATCCTTTTTTTTTTACTACCAGTTCTGTGGGCATGGCTTGGTGGGCATGATGTGGCTTGGTGGGCGTGGCTTGGTGGGCATGGCAGGGGAAGAATACTGCAAAATCTCCATTCCCTCCCCACTCCTGGAGGAAGGATATTGCAAAATCTCCATTCCCACCTCACTCTGGGGCCAGCCAGAGGTGGCATTTGCCAGTTCTCCAAACTACTCAACATTTCCGCTACCGGTTCTCCAGAACCTTTCAGAACCTGCTGGATTTCACCCCTGGTATAGGGTCTTCCCCTTGAGCAGGTTGTTGGGCTAGAAGACCTCCAAGGTCCTTTCCAGCTCTATTCTTATTGATTGAGTTGAAGTCCACATATCTTCAAGTTGCCAAGGTTGAGTAACACTGCTCTAAGCATTCTCCCCAAGTCCCTTAAACTGGTTGAATACACTTGGGCGCGTAGGGATGTCTCTTTTGAAAGAAATGCAAATACTGGTATAGTTAGAAATTGTCCATGTAATGAAAGAGAAGAGAAAGAAGAGGAGAAGCGATCTTTCCACAAAGGCAGCAAAATGGGCGAACTCTTGGAAGGCCACCATTCTCCATAACTTCATGCCTGGTGTTGTCCAACAATATTTAGATCCAACACTTACAAGAGTCTCTCTACATTGGTAGCAGGAGTGTAAGTAGAATTCCCTAGGTTTCAAGGCCAATCTTTTAGATACGTCCTACTCAATGAGGAGGAAGTTCAGAGGCTAAGCAGCCCAAGCAGTGACAATTGAGGGTGCAGGTTGGATTGGGACCCTGGTTTCTCCTCCTCATTGACCCTAAAAATAATTTCTCTGTCTTGTTTTCTTTTGACCTCTTGCAGTCTAAAATATACACACCCACATCTGGCTACCCGAAGGTCTTCCTCCCTTATCAAAGTCCTAGTGACCACTAAGTAATTGTACATGTAGCCTGTTCCAATTACAACAGTTTGTTTAGTGACCATTCAAATTTATAATGGCACTGAAAAAAGTGACTTAGGACAATTTTTTCCCACATGACCAGGTGTGCTATTCAGCAGGTTCTGACAGGTTCTGGAGAACCGGTAGCAGAAATTTTGAGTAGTTCGGAGAATCGGCAAATACCACCTCCGGCTGGGGGTGGGGGTGGGAATGGAGATATTGCAGTACCTTTCCCCCAGGAGTGGGGAGGGAATGGAGATTTTGCAATATCCTTCCCCTGCCATGCCCACCAAGCCATGCCCAAGCCACACCATGCCCACCAAGCCACACCCACAGAACCGGTAGCAAAAAAAAAATTGAATTCCATCACTGCTTATGATCATTGACAGATCCCCATGGTCAAGTGGTCAAAATTCAGACATTTGGCAACTGACTCATTTTTATGACGGTGGCAGTGTCCCATGGTCTTGGGGTCACCTTTTGTGACCTTCTGACAGTCAATGGGGGAAGCCAGATTCAATGAACAGCAGTGTTACTTAGCAACTGCTGTGGTTCACTTAACAACTGTGACAAGAAAGACGGGGTAAAACGGGGTAAAACTCACTTAACAACTGTCTTGCAAATAAAATGTTAGGCTCAGCTATGGTTGTAAGTCAAGGACTATCTATATATCATTCAAGTTTTCTCTGTCTTTGTTTTCCTCAAGCCCAGATGTCACCTCCCTGTTCTCCCTGGTTTTGTTCTTGCTTTCTGTGCATTTATGCTACTATTTCTGCCTCTGATCTGTGGCCTGAATGAAGTTTCAAATTGCATCATTTAATACGAGCTCTCAATCCTTCCAAATGTTTCAAGTTGTTTAGATCAGGAAGTTGCAGAATGCCGAAAGAAAAATGCAGTCTTTCTTTGGGTATTTTCTTGAAAGCACGCACCTGGTTCAACTATATTTTTTTAAAAAAAAATAAAATAAAAATCCAGAGCCTTATAGAAAAGAGTTTTCTATTTATAGGACCAAATGCACAAGTCAAGGAAAAAGTTTGTATGCACACAATGTGCTCGCGGAAGCTATTAGAGTAGAAATTTAATGCTGAAAATCGAAGCAGTGCAATTGTGCTTCATTTATAATAAAAAAAAAACCCAAGAACAACAACTCATTGGGTGTTTCTTTCGTGTTTCAGTTTTTATGGTAATCTAGCACCCAACCTTCTTTTTTTCCTGCATTTTGGACCAGCAATGGTGCAATTAAGAACAGCCCTTCAACCAAATCATCTTGCCTTTTTCATACTTGGAAGTAAAACCTCTCATAATGACGGCCCCTCATTATGTCAACAAGTTGTGAAGTCCTCCTTGCTCAAATCTTTCAAATCTATACTTGGAAGTAAACCCTCTCATTTTTATTTTTATTTTCAGCAGAACTGGCCTCCTAGTTAAGATATTTCTGTTGTTCCTCTCGCAGACACTCAACTTTTTAAAGTTGAAAGTCTTTGGGAGGAAGAACAGTTAGCTGTGGGAGATCTTCTCACCCCCATCTTCCCTTCATCCCTTTGTTTCTGTGGTTGACTTAATGACGGCCCCTAATTATGTGGACAAGTTGTGAAGTCCTCCTTGCTCAAATCTCCCATCTGTGCCATGTGGTAAAGGAGAAGTCGAAGATAACTCACATGTTTTATTGTACTGTGAGTTATACAGAGTTTATAGGTCAGTGTATACTCTCCCCTTATTAGAGAGATTATTTTATTTATTTATTTCGTCAAGCATGTATTTTATGACAGATACAAGTGTAAACATAATTATAAATACACGAAAAGGATACGAATAAAAGAAAACATTAGGACAGGGACAGTAGGCACACTGGTGCGCTTATGCACGCCCCTTGCAGACCTCTTAGGAATGGGGTGAGGTCTACGGTAGACAGTCTAAGGTTAAAGTTTTGGGAATTTGGGGAAGTAACCACAGAGTCAGGTAGTGCATTCCAGGTGTTGACAACTCTGTTACTGAAGTCGTATTTTCTGCAGTCTAGTTTGGATCGGTTTACCATGAGTTTGTATTTATTGTGTGGTCTTGTATTGTTTTGGTTGAAGCTGAAGTATTCATTGGCTGGTAGGACATTGTAGCAGATGATTTTATGTACTATGCTTAGGTCAGACCGAAGATGGCGAAGTTCTAAGTTGTCTAAGACCAAAATTTAAAGTCTGGTGGCATAAGGTATTCTATTGCGAGCAGAGGAGTGGAGGACTCTTCTTGTGAAATATCTCTGGACTCGTTCGATTGTATTAATGTCCGATATGCAGTGCGGGTTCCAGACAGATGAGCTGTATTCAAGAATTGGTCTGGCAAAAGTTTTGTATGCCCTAATTTGCAGTTCAATATTACCGGAGAAGAAACTACGCAAGATTAGGTTAACAACTCTTAATGCTTTTTTAGCAATGCTGTTACAGTGAGCTCTGACACTTAGATCATTTGAGATGAGTACTCCAAGGTCTTTGACAGAGTGAGGATCATCTGTTAGGTCGTATCCATCCAACTTGTATTTTGTGTTCTGATTGCCAGGGAGGGTAGACCATTTTTATGTAGGCTTTCTCCTCCAGGACTCAAACCTGGCTATCACACATGCAGTGCAGTAGTGGGTTTCAATTTAGTTTGCTACCGGTTCACTGGTGCGCACTCATAAACTAGGGAGTGACCTTAACTGTTTGAGAACATGTATTTTTTTTTACAAGGATGTTATTATCCACTATTAATGTCAGTACTATTTTTTTAATATATTGTAAACAGTGATGTCTATTGCTGGTCTATGACTGTAATAAAGTTCTATTCTATTCTATTCTATTCCTATCCTGCCATCTTTCTTCCTCGGAGGTGTTTTGGGGGAAATGTCCCTGTGAAAGTTTTGCCCTCTCTCTCTCTCTCTCCCTCCCTCTTTTTTTTTTTTAAAGGTTTTCTTTTCCTACCTTGAGAAAACAAAACACAGCTGTTGCAAAGTTGCATAAAAGATCCAAGGGGTCCTTCTGTCTCAGATCAGTATTTGCAAGCATGGGAGATTGGTGTGAAGCCAATGGGGGGGGGAGTCTCTCTGTTCTCTCCCCCCTCTCCTGACCCTCCCCAATCTGGTCTCCCAGCTGTATTTCTAATCTAAAGAATACATCTTTTTTTTAAAAGAGAGAGAGAGAGAGAGAGAGAGAGAGAGAGAGAGAGAGAGAGAGAGAGAGAGAGAGAGAGAAAAGTCAAACTGGTCTCTTCCCAGCTCCCTTGCCTACCAAGTCACTTTCTTAAACTTCTGTCTTATGTATGCCTCAGTGGTTAGCTTAGAAATGCACCAGACAACAAAAGGAAATGCTGACAGCAGCAGCTGTTTATAAGCCTCATTCATCACCTTTAGTGGACCCCTCTAGAAAAGGTATCAGATAAATAAATAAATAAATAAATAAAAGGGGGCCTCGGGCTTTGGTGCAAGAGAGGTGCCTTGGTAAATAGCTTCACCATTTACAGGATGCAAAAAATAACAAAAACGAGCATTTGTGGATCATTGGTCTTGGGACCTCAGATTTTCTGGAGGATAAAAACAGATGTTACCAATAGTTGGGCACCCCAATAAAAATCTTCACAGTTTTTCTCTTTTTTTAAAAAATATACATACATATAATTGTGATAAGGAGCGCTGATAAGCCACCTGGGAAAGCCAAGGGAAATCATCAAAACCATAAAAAAAGCAAAAGTTAGAATATTTTGGACATGTTAACAGATTAATAGAGTTGGGAGGGACCTTGTAGGTCATCTAGTCCAATCCCCTGCCCAAGCAGGAAACATTATGCCATTTCTGATAAATGGCAGTCCAATCTCTTCTTGGAAGCCTCCAGTGATGAAGCTCCCACAACTTCTGAAGGCAACGTCTGTTCCACTGGTTGATAGTTCTCACTGTCAGAAAGTTCCTCCTTATTTCTAGGCTGAATCTCTCCTTGATCAGTTTCCATCCATTATTCCTTGCCTGGCCTTCAGATGCTTTGGAAAATAGGTTGACCCCCCTCCTCTCTGTGGCAGCCCCTCCAATATTGGAAGACTGCTATCATGTCTCCCCTGGTCCTTCTCTTCACTAGACTAGCCATGCCCAGTTCCTGCAACCGTTCTTCGTATGTTTTCGCCTCCAGTCCCCTAATCATCCTGGTTGCTCTTCTCTGCACTCTTTCTAGAGTCTCAACATCTTTTTTATAGTGTGGTGACCAAAACTGGATGCAGTACTTAGGTGTAGTCTTACTAGGGCTTTATAGAGTGGTATTAGTACCTCACTTGATTTTGATTGTATCCCTCTGTTAATGCAATTTAGGATTGCATTGGCTTTTTTGGCTGCCACTGTGATGCAACACCCAGAAAACTACGGCATCCTTGACTTAATCCTCTAGGGAAAGATTGAAGGCAAATGAGGTCCAGGCAAAAGAAGAACCTCATGACTTCAAAATCTAAGGGACTGGTCTGGACAAAACTCAGCAGCACTTTTTCGTGTGGCTGTTGATAAAAATAGAATCGCCAATGTGATCGCCAACGTCCAATGGTGGAAATGGCACAAGAAGAAGAAGATAAGGAGCACACCTTCTTGATGGCAAGGTTGCTCTTAAAGGTCCAAAAGTCATTTTCTTGGGCTTAAAGGAATGCATATTGATGACTTGGCTTGAATCAGAGAGAAAGAGAGTTGAGTGCTTTTTTAAAAAATAAACTTATCCAATTGGTTAGCATTTTTTTTTTTAAGAGATGAGGAGAAAACTGAGGGTTAAAAAAAATAATAACCCTTGGGCTTTAGATTAGCAGGTTTTTTGAAATTGGTTTATTTTTCACACCCACGTTTTATCTGGACTCGTTCAAGGTTTGTTTTGAGTCAGGCACAGATAAATTTCAACTGTTGCTGCCATCCTGCACCAAAACATATCCAAGATGCCTCCTCCCTCTGCCTTTCTTTGCCTGGATTTCAACATCACCTCATCAAAATGAAATTTGATAATGTCCTAGTTAATATGACCATGCTTTTGCTATGAAACGAGCCCGTTTGTGCAAGAGAAGCCAACGTACACTTTGCTTTGAACCTAAAGCAGATTTTGACACAACCCACTAAGTTAAATCTATCCCATCGGCTAAGTAGATTGAGCCACCAAGGCAGATGGTTAAATTCAGAGATATTTCAGACTTGAGTTCCAGGTCCTTCAAAAACCATAAATTCTGAGCACATTTTGCTTTGATGCCGTAAAAAGTGCCACGATCCAGAATTATGGATTGTTCTCCAGAATCTCTTCTCCAAAATCCAAAACTGTTCTACAAGCCATCACTATTGCCATTGAATAAGATCTTCTGCAAATTGACCTATATTCCTAATGACTCCATAATTATGTTCATGTTGTTGTCTTGGCAATGTTATGGAACTGTTTTTTTCCTGCTGTTTTATTCTCGTTCTATTTTTGGAGGAAACATATATGATTACCTGTTTTTCTGATTTTTCTGATTTTCTTTTTTAAACTTCCTAATCCAAGCTACAATCCTAGGATTTCCTAGTGGTCTCCTGTTTAACCTTTCCAAGATCACCTAAGGTCAGCTAGGTGCTGCCACCTGCTGGGATAATATTGCTATACCCTTTTCTACAATTTAAGAGGACAGAAGCGAGATAGAAGGATAACTTGTGGGATTCACTAACTTGTCCTGGAATCTGGCGAACAAAAGAACAGAAAAAAAATATATTCTTCAGATATTGTGAAATTCTGGTTCCCAATAGCCCTACTCAAATAGATGGGTGTCATATGTTATCCAACATTTAAATATGAGCTAGCAGTGTGCAGCAGCTGCCAAAAAAGCCAACACAGTCCTAGGTTGCATAAACAGAGGGATAGAATCAAGATCACGTGAAGTGTTAATACCACTTTATAATGCCTTGGTAAGGCCACACTTGGAATATTGCATCCAGTTTTGGTCGCCACGATGTAAAAAAGATCTTGAGACTCTAGAATGGTTATCCAACATCTTCTTAAAAACTTCCAGTGTTGGAGCATTCATAACTTCTGGAGGCAAGTTGTTCCACTGATTAATTGTTCTAACTGTCAGGAAATTTCTCCTTAGTTCTGAAGTTACTTCTCTCCTTGATTAGTTTCCACCCATTGCTTCTTGTCCTACCCTCAGGTGCTTTGGAGAATAGCTTGTCTCCCTCTTCTTTGTGGCAGCCCCTGAGATACTGGAACACTGCTATCATGTCACCCTTAGTCCTTCTTTTCATCAGACTAGACATACCCAGTTCCAGCAACTGTTCTTTATATGTTTTAGCCACCAGTACCCTAATCATCTTTGTTGCTCTTCTCTGCACTCTTTCTAGAATCTCGACATCTTTTTTACATCGTGGTGACCAAAACTGGATGCAGTATTCCAAGTGTGGCCTTCCCAAGGCATTATAAAGTGATATTAACACTTCAGTTGATCTTGATTCTAGATCGACCTGCTCTTCTTTCCTCTTTGAAGGAGATTGTACAGATATTTGCCCAGAATGCCACAGAGGTCTCCTGCTGGAGCAGGGAGTTGGACTAGAAGATCTCCAAGGTCCCTTCAACTCCTATTATAGAAAAAGCCACTTTCAACCATCACCGTGCTTATTTTTTCCAATGTAAAGATTTTAGCATTTAGCAGGAGAATTTTTTTTAAAAAAAAATGACTTGCTCTCCCAAAATCTGTTTTCATGGATGGAATTCACTCAACTGAGTCAAGATTACAACTTGGAACACATAAGTAGAACTCCAGATAACTTTGGGGACCTGATACCAGATACCAACGGAGTGACCTAACAGTTGATGAAACAATGAATATTTACAGTGCACTTTTGTTGAAAACAATTTTTTCTCAACCTGAAACCACCTGAAAAGTATTGGATTTCAGTTTGCACAATCAGCCACTCCACGTGGCCAAAGCCCATATTATCTAGGTAGTTGGTAGCTCCCTAGATAGCCCAACATAGCTAGAGAACAATATGTTTTAGCAACACGGTTTAAATTCGTGATAATTCCAGACTGTCCTAGAAGTAATCAAAATGTTGTGGGGTTAAGATTAGGCATGTTTTCCCAAGACTTTTGAAATCCCAGGTGCTCCAAACTTTAAAAAAAAAAAATCCAAAACCTAGCGTTCTATGTATTCAACTTAGTTTATAATCGAACCCGTAGCCTCTGTGCTAGGAATACCTAATATATTTGGTATGTACAGATTGGTGAGGATTTCATTCAATTCACATTGTTTATAAGGGCATATCAACATTTTCATTTGGTTTTTTTCATGGAGGGAAAGGCCAAGAACTCGACTGCCCCCCCCAACAAGTAACTGAAGTGAAACGAACAACTGGCCTAACATTTGTTAGATAATGTCAGTGGTGGGATCTTCCTGGCTTAATAACCGGTTTGGTGATTGCTGCACAGGTGTGCACAATTTGAACAAATCTTCACTTCCAAATTTCTTCAGAGGAGTAACACAGCTGATTTGCACAGCAATCGACTCTGCCGTGCAAATCAGTTGAGGAGATAAAGATAGGAAAATAGCGCGGGCAGGCGGGTGGGCCCATCTGATCATCAGGGAGAACCGGTTTACTCCCAGCTAATCATCAGAGCTACCGGTTTGGACCGGTTTGCTCGAACCGGTCCAAACCGGTAGAATCTCACAACTGGATAATGTTGTTATTCTATTTCTATTTCTAATTTTTGAAGTTAGCCATTGTGGCACATCCCTGTCTTGATCCAACACTCTTATCCAGGGACTCTCAGCCCTTCTTTTTGGCTTCTGGGCATTTGGGAATATTACGTTGAACTAGGGAATGGCTTAATGGCTCTTTCCAATGATTAGATTCAATGAATATAACATGGAGACAAAACCAGTGGTTGAAAGATAAATCTGGTTAGATTAGCAAAACATCCCAAGGTATGGAAATAACAGAATAGTAGGATAATGGAATTAGAAGGGACCCTGAAGTTCTTCTAGTCCAACCCCTTGCCCAAGCAGGAAACCTTACACCATTTCAGACAAATGGTTGTCCAAAACCTCCACTGTTGGAGCACTCACAACTTTTGGAGTCAAGTCCTTCCACTGATTAATTGTTCTCTCTGTCAGAAGATTCCTCCTTAGTTCTAAGTTGCTTCTCCCCTTGATTAGTTTCCATACATTACTTCTTGTTCTGCCTTCAGGTGCTTTGGAGAAAAGGATGACCTCTTCTTTTTTTGTGGCAGTCCCTGTGATATGGGAACACTGCTATCATGTCTCCCCTAGTTCTTCTTTTCTCTAGACTAGCCATGCCCAGTTCCTGTAACTGTTCTTCGTAGTCGGATCAAGGTTCATAGAAGAAAGTGCACATCCAAACAAACCTTCCACCCTTCTCAAATCTTGCCTGTCTTTTTCAGTTGAACTTTATGGTTAAATAAGTTCAGAAATGGCTTTGGTTGACTGGCCTATTAAGTCAAAGCCAAGGTCCTGTTTGCTAGTGATTTCCGTAGGGTTCAGGGATGACCTTCCTTTTGAAAATGCCGCACCTGACTATATTTTGTCAGGGCAACTCCGGGGAAGTGTTTTCATTTCCTCCACTTGGTCTCTCTTGAAAGATAACTAGACATTCAGGTAACCACTTAAGTGGAACTCTTGGTGTCAGGTTACCAACTTTTCTCTTTGTTTAATGTTCCAAGGGCAAAGAGCAACTGTTAATGACACACTTACCGGAAAGAAGGTTAAGTCAGTTGACACTTCAACACTTAAGTTTATCCTGATTCAATATGCTAAAGCCAGTTAAAATTTTGCAGTTGTAAAGGCTTGTGATCCAATCAAGTTGAGTTATTTAAGGATTTAAAAAGGACAAATTGTTTTGAGCATACGGACTCTCCAAGCTGAATAAACACCTAGATACAGTATTTCTAACAATCTTCATCTTTGGAGGCATAACAGTCCATCACTCTTTCCCCAATCCAAGCTTCAGATTGAGATTCCATGAAGCAAACTAGAATTTCTATCCTAAATCTTATAAAAGAGGAATCTTTTAAAATACAAGGATAAAAATCCTGTCAACCACTTCGATTTTGTCCCCAATGAATGGAAACAGCACAATGACATGGCTGTAGGAAAGACTTTAGCCCAATCATGCAGTTTTCAATTCATAGCTACATATCCATTCCTTATGGATCATCCACTTCTTATTTTTTAAGAAGTTGATGGATCAATAGATCTAGCCAGCAGAAACGAACCTCTTTGAGGAGGATTCAACTTTTATTGGTTGCCACTTATGTCCTGAACCATGAATAAATCTTCTAAAGGTAAAGGCATCCTTCACTTAATCCTCCAAGGAAAGTTTGAAGGCAAAGGAGGTCCAGGCAGAAGAAGAACATCATGGCTTCAAAATCTAAGGGACTGGTTTGGACAAAACTCAACAGCACTTTTTTGTGTGGCTGTTGATAAAAATAGGATCGCCAAGATCTAATGATGGGTATGGAAGGAGGAGGAGGAGGAGGAGGAGGAGGAGGAGGAGGAGGAGGAGGAGGAGGAGGAGGAGGAGGAGAAGAAGAAGAAGAAGAAGAAGAAGAAGAAGAAGAAGAAGAAGAAGAAGAAGGAGAAGGAGAAGGAGAAGGAGAAGGAGAAGGAGAAGGAGAAGGAGAAGGAGAAGGAGAAGGAGAAGGAGAAGGAGAAGGAGAAGGAGAAGGAGAAGGAGAAGGAGAAGAAGAAGAAGAAGAAGAAGAAGAAGAAGAAGAAGAAGAAGAAGAAGAAGAAGAAGAAGAAGAAGAAGAAGAAGAAGAAGAAGAAGAAGAAGAAGAAGAAGAAGAAATTTGCATGCTTTAGAAGAGGTGGGTAGAAGCTGAGGCAAGGACAGGAGCTCACCAGTTGCACAGCGCTCAGGTCTCAAACCACTACTGTCAGCTTTAAACTCAGTTTAATAGTTTAACTGCTATGCCATCATGCCGCTTAAATCTTCTAGGAAGTCCTAAATGCATTAGTTTCAGAGACCTGGCTAGCCCAGAAGAGATGAATAATCCAACTCGCAGAAACACTCCAATAATCTGATCTGACAGACTTTCTCATGACCACGGAGAAGATATCACATTAATAGAACAACATGTTCTGTCGATGAAAAATACAACACAGACACCTGGCCTATTTTACCATTGTGTTTAGACAACGTTTGCAGCTCTTTTTTTCCTTTTTACATCTAAATGGATGCTTTGGACATATGCATACATTCTGGGGCTTTTAAGTTGTTTTTAAAAAAAATAATTGGAAAAATAAGAGCAACCATATTCTGGATAATAATTCAGAGCATACGGTCAAAAATATTGTTTGCTGTGCCTCATGGGCTTTCAATGTCTCATTTTAAATAGAATTTAAATAAAGTGCAGAAAGGGGTGTTTTACGGCGTATAAGCAAACTAAAGTGGTACTATTCTTTTTTCTTGACATTGTTAAATGGTGATTTTAAAAACATTTTATACCACCTTGGTCTCTTGGATGTTTTTCATCAGGAAATGGGAAAGGGAAAAAAAAATCCTAAACTTTCCTGTATTTTAAACTTTGCAACTGGTAAGTTAACTTTCGAAGATTCTTGTTTTTAGATGCATTATATCAGAATCCTGTTCAGAAACGCCTGGAAGCTAAATGTGGCTGAAATTATTATAATTTCTGATTTCTATGTAGTCTTTTATCCTGACACTTTCCCAGAGAGATCATAGTAACGTATAATAGTTTAAAAAGAAGGTATACAACACACTCAAATCTCTCCCAATTTATTTCACTGAATCAGAGGTGGGTTTCAACAGGTTCTGACCAGTTCTGGAGAACCGGTAGCAGAAATTTTGAGTAGTTCAGAGAACCGGTAGTAAAAATTCTGACTGGCCCCACCCCCATCTATTCTCTGCCTCCCAAGTCCCAGCTGATTGGGAAGAAATGGGGATTTTACAGTATCCTTCCCCTGATGATTTGGAAACGAATCAAGGAGAGAAGCAACTTAGAACTAAGGAGGAATTTCCTGACAGTTAGAACAATGAATCAGTGGAACAACTTGCCTCCAGAAGTCGTGAATGTTCCAACACTGGGAGTTTTTAAGAAGATGTTGGATAACCATTTGTCTGAAGTGGTGCAGGGTTTCCTGTCTAAGCAGGGGGTTGGACTAGAAGACCTCCAAGGTCCCTTCCAACTCTTCTCTTCTCTTCTCTTCTCTTCTCTTCTCTTCTCTTCTCTTCTCTTCTCTTCTCTTCTCTTCTCTTCTCTTCTCTTCTCTTCTATGATTCTATTCTATTCTACTCTACTCTACTCTACTCTACTCTACTCTACCCTACCCTACCCTACCCTACCCTACCCTACCCTACCCTACCCTACTCTATGATTCCATTCCATTCCATTCCATTCCATTCCATTCTATTCTATTTTCTAATCCATCTCCATTGGCAATGTTTTAAATGTCGATAGATGAGGAATGGGGCAGGATAATGCCTCTTTCTTTCGCTATTCCATCGGCTACAAGGTTCATAGATTCCATAGGACCAATTTAGAACGGTTTTCTTCTACTGCTCCTGAAACATTAAAACACGGCAGCATTTTAAACAGACGTGAAGGCACAAAGGTGGCTTTTACTCTCCGTTCTGTTAGCAAAGCCAGAGTTACTAATATGTAAGTACTTCACTGTTGGAGTAAACTGCTGGTCTTTGAGAGAATAGCTATAAACTCCGCTTGACGCATGATGTGAACATATAAACTCTTTTCCTGCAAAGGTCTGAAATGACTCCTCAGCAGGGAGTAAACTACTCGTGGTTTTTATCTAAGTGGCTTTTAAGCTGGAGCTCAGCATGGCTCGGGGTATATCAGACCGTACCATGCTAGGATTTTATTTTTATTTTAGGTTTTTTTACTTTTTGGGTGGGAAGACATTCCCGGGAAACGTGCAGCCGCAACTTTTGACATCACATTTAGCCATGAGAAAACAGTCTCCGAGCTAGAGAAGTGATCAGCTTCATTGTAATGGCTACACACTGAGCAGGTGTGCTTAGTTTGGTAAAATACAGGTAGTCCTTGACTTACAAGTATCCCTATAATAACCGTTTGAAGTTACAATGACATTGAAAAAAAGTGACTGGTCCTCACACTTATGACCATCCTGGCACTCCCCAGAGTCACATGATCAAACTTCAGGCGCTGAGATATATTTACAACGGTGGTCCCAGGTCATGTGATGGCCATGTGACCGGCTTCCGACAAGCCAAGTCAATGGGAGATGCTGGATTCACTTAATGATTATGTGACCATTAACGACTGCAGTGATCTGTTTAACAACAGGGCAAAAATAGTTGTAAAATCAGGTATGGCTCACTTAAAAACCATCTTGCTTAGCCATGCAAATTCTGGTGGCAGTTGGGGCTGTACCACGATGCTACCTGTGTCAGATCCATTCGGACTTGGGAGCCAACATTTTCTTTAATGTCTGCTTTTTCTGTTGCATCACGTTGAGGATTCAAAAGGGTCTTTGATCATGAAGGATTCCAAAAGTGTGAAATCCACTTGGTATCTCTTAATGGTGTTCACTGAACAGCAAACTTGAAGGAAGTAGAGAATTTCAAGATAGGAGACAACGGAATGAAATAAATCCTTCCTAAGATACTTAATAGATCCTCCCTAAGATACATAATAGACTCCTCCTAAGATATGTAATAGATCCCTCCTAAAATACCTAATAGATCCCTCTTAAGATACCTAATA
Organism: Pituophis catenifer annectens; assembly: GCF_029215685.1. NCBI lineage: Eukaryota > Metazoa > Chordata > Lepidosauria > Squamata > Colubridae > Pituophis > Pituophis catenifer. Next base: position 20,803,192 of record NW_027256893.1, read on the forward strand.
GATCCCTCCTAAGATACATAATAGATTCCTCCTAAGATATGTAATAGATCCCTTGTAAGACATGTAATAGATCCCTCCTAAGATACTTAATAGATCTCTCCTATGTAATAGATCCCTCCTAAGATACCTAGTAGATCCCTCATAAGATACCTAATATATTCCTCCTAAGATACATAATAGACTTCTCCTAAGAGACCTAATAGATCCCTCCTAAGATATCTAATAGATCCCTCCTATGAAATAGATCCCTCCTAATATACCTAATAGATCCCTCCTAAGAAACTTAATAGATCCCTCCTGATATACTTAATAGATCCCTCCTGATATATGTAATAGATCCCTCCTAATATACATAATAGATCCCTCCTAAGATACAGTACTTAAGCTCTGCCCAACTGCTCAGCTAAAGTGATCGGTAGGATACTAACATTTCTTAGCATCCCTTTTTCAGTCTTTTAGAGTGACATAAGCAACACCGCTTGCAAATTGTATCACAGGGGGTCCTTGACTTATGACCACCATGGAGCCCAACATTTCTGTTGCCAAGCGAGACCGTAGCTAAGTGAGTTTTGCCCGACCTTTCCTGCCATGGTTGTTAAGTGAATTGCGCTTCCCCCATTGTCTTTCCTCCTCAGAAGATCCCAAAAAGGGAATCACAGGACCCTGGGACACTGCGACCGTCGTAAATACGAGACAGTTGCAAAGCGTATGAGTTTGGGGAGCCTGCAATGGCTGTAAGTGCAGGAGCCTTGATAGTACAGTGGTCTACCCACCCTGTTATTAACATTCAGCTGCCTGCAATTACTTGCTGGTTCGAATCTCTCCAAGACTCTAGGTTGACTCAGCCTTCCATCCTTTCTAAGGTAGGTGAAATGAGGACCCAGTTTGTGGGGGCAATAAGCTGACTTTGTATAAATATACAAAAGTATGAAGGCTATTGCTTAACACATTGTAAGCCGCCCTGAGTCTCCGGAGAAGGGCGGCATATAAATCAATTTTTTTTAAAAAAGTGTGAAAAATAGTCAAAAATCACATTTTTCAGTGCCGTTGTAACTTTGAATGGTCACTAAAGGAACTGTTGTAAGTCAAGACTACTTTTAGCTGGTTTTCCTTCTACATGCATATACAGCTCCCTATACCTTTCTCTGGCCAAGTCCTGTTCTTAGACCAAGCCTATGTTTCATTTTCATGAGGATAGGCTGAAATAGGCAAACATATCTTGGCTAAAAGCCAGGATATAAATGTTCAAACCCTTTGATCCTTTTTTTTTTTTTTGAAGGAGTGATTTATTCATTTTTAATCAGTGCAAAGCATGTTGGAGGTTCATACTATTTTGTAACACAGAGAGAAAGGCAGAAAATTGTACTTTTCTTGTTTGGAAGTTTGCTACTAATCATTAGCAGTCCGACTTTAGGAAGCTTGGAGCGAAACACAAGGAAATAAACCCATAGAGAGCCAACCTCGTTTGCAAGAGTAATGTAACTTCATTAAACTTTCTTCCACTTGACGTTCTCCAGATGTTCCAGACCACCATAATTCCAGCTAGTACAGAATTGAAAATACTAGGTATCTGGACGCACCATGTTGGAGAAAGCAATTTTAGCCCCAAATTTTTTTTTTAACCCTCTGAATCATCCAGACTTAATCTCAATCAATCAGAATAGAGCTGGAAGGGACCTTGGAGGTCTTCTAGTCCTTCCCCCTGCTCAAGCAGGAGACCCCAAAGGTGGGCTGCTGGGGGTTCTCAGGGGTTCGGGAAAACCTCCAGCTAAGATTCTGTGCAGTTTGGAGAACCCCCAAATCCCACTTCTGGCTGGCCCCACTCACCCCGCCCTGCCCCTCCCAGGAGTCCCCACGCGACCCGTTTTGGATGCAGGTAAGTGCAGGGTGCACGTGGAGGTTCAGGCCTACCGGAAGTTTGGGCCCGTTTCCAGCCTCCAGAGGGCCTCCAGAGCCTGGGGAGGCCGTTTTTGCCCTCTCGGAAGCTCGAGGAAAGCCTCCAGAGCCTGGGGAGAGCAAAAACAGGAGGATGACTAGGCCACACCCACCATGGCCACGCCCACCCAGCAAAGAACCCCTTGCTAAAATTTTTGAAGCCCACCCCTGGGAGACCCTATATGATTTCAGACAAATGGTGTCCAGTCATCCAGTCTCTTCTTAAAAATCTCCAGTGTTGGAGCACTCACAAATTCCATTGATTAATGGAATGATTTATCTATCTATGATTCTATCTATCAGGAAATTTTTCCTTATTTCTAGGTTGGTTCTCTACTTGATTAATTTCCATCCATTGCTTCTTGTCCTGCCTTCAGGTGCTTTGGAGAAGAGGTTGACCCCCTTTTTTTGTGGCAGCCCCTCAAATCCTGGAACACTGCTATCATGTCACCCCTAGTCCTTCTTTTCTCTAAACTGGCCATACCCAATTCTTGCATCCATTCTTCATATCTTTTAGTCTTCAAGCCCTTGATCATCTTAGTTGCTCTTCTCTGCCTTATCCCTTTCGCCCCAGAACCTGCATTCAACAATATGCCATTCTGAAAATAATTTCTCGGGCAATAATTGTTACCATAGGGATGACGTTTGATGAAAAGGACCAAAAATATAGGGCATGATAAACTCTATGCTTGGATGAGACACTTGACTTCAACGCTTGTGTTTAAACAAGACATGCATGCCAGGAATTTAATTTTTTTTAAAAAAAAATTTAAACAAAAGACAAAATTAAAATGTACCACTACCGAGTCATAACTGACAAGCTATTGTTCACAGGCTGTTAACATAATGCTCCATATATTTATTATTTGTCATTTTTCTGGCTGCATTGAGAGGCTCATTGAGTTGTAAATCATGCTTTTTTTAAAAAAAAAAGCCTCTGGAAAGGGAAGCTGTTTTGGGGAGAAAAGAAAGAAAAAAAGAGAAAGAGGAGGGAAAAAAATCTGTGACACAGAATCACTATGTAGGGTTTCTGTTGTGCTACAGACCATAACTATCACATCAAAGATGACACTTGAGAGTTGGCATAATTACAGGTGTTGACTCATGACCTAAGAACAGAGAAAACGAGTGTTTTGTTTTTTTAAAAAAATCTAGCTTGTTTCTGCTTTTAAAACTTAAAGCTTCTTTGTTGGGAAATGGTTTATCACAATCTAATATATCTACCTCTTGTTTACCGCCCAGGGAAAGTATAGTCTCTCCTCAGTTTCAGCCAGTCTGTGGCTTATTCAATTATTGTTTAATTTTCTCAAATTTTCAACCAAATTAATTAATCTCTTCGAGAGAAAAAATAATGGCAAGTTAGAGGGAAAAAAAAAACTTTCTGTAAGCAGCTTTTAAGGGTTATCAAAAGAAAAAAAATTTCTCCTGACTCAACATATTCTATAAACAATTGCCCTCCAATTAGGTTTTGAAGATTTAGAACGTTCTGGAATGAACATTCTGGATTTTTCTCTTGGTTCCTTATTATCCTCCCAATCAAAACATCTTTAAAAAGTAGGGAAAGTCTACATTCCACTACATAGAAATAAAGCCCTCCTCAATCAGCCAAAGTTTGAATTTATAAATAATCCAAGTCATAATATTAGGCAAAGAGAGAATATTTAGGCCAGAGAAAGATGTGGGGATGATAGAGAAATATGGGGAAATCACGATTTTTTAGCAAGTTCTTTTTTGTGTCTGTGACAAATGTGCCTTTGTGGTATGAGGTATGGGGAATGTGGAGGTGTTACCCTGAGTTGTCCTTAAACACTGTGTTGCTTTTCTAGTCTATTTAGATTAGATTACAGATTAACAGAGTTGGAAGGGACCTTGTAGGTCATCTAGTCCAACCCCCCACCCAAGCAGGAGACCCTACACCATTTCTGGCAGATGGCAGTCCAGTCTCTTCTTGAAAGCCTCCAGTGATGAAGCTCCCACAACTTCTGAAGGCAACTTCTGTTCCATGGGTTGATTGTTCTCACTGTCAGAAAATTCCTCCTTATTTCCAGGTTGAATCTCTCCTTGGTCAGTTTCCATCCATTATTCCTTGTCTGGCCTTTGGGTGCTTTGGAAAACAGCTTGACCCCCTCCACTCTGTGGCAGCCCCTCAAATATTGGAAGACTGCTATCATGTCTCCCCTGGTCCTTCTCTTCACTAGACTTAGCCATGCCCAGTTCCTGTAACCGTTCTTCATATGTTTTATCCTCCAGTCCCTTAATCATCCTGGTTGCTCTTCTCTGCACTCTTTCCAGAGTCTCAACATCTTTTTTATAATGTGGTGACCAAAACTGGATGCAATACTGTAGGTGTGGTCTTACTAAGGCTTTAATGAGTGGTATTAGTACCTCACTTGATCTTGATTGTATCCCTCTGTTAATGCATTTTAGGATTGCGTTGGCTTTGTGGGCTGCTGCTGCACACTCCTGGCTCATATTTAATTGGTTGTCCACTAAGACTCCAAGATCCCTCTCACAGTTACTGCTATTAAGCCTGGTTTCACCCAGTCTATGTATACTTCTGGTTTTTCTTGCCTAAGTGTAAGACTTTAGTTTTTTCTACCTTGAAATCCATTTTATTAGACTTGCCCTTCTCCATCCTCCATATCCACATTTTACTATTTCTGAAATATGCAGCATCTTTCTAATATAATCTTCAATGGAATGACCACACCCTGATCAAAGAAAACAATTTGCAAATATCTCAGAGCATTATTTTTTTAAAAGCAGCCTTTCCAAGTGAACAAAAGATGTGAGGAAACACCCCCAGCTCATTTCTCCCCTACGCCACCCGGCTGCCTTAAAATTAGAAGTTCATATTTCATACACAATTCTTTTTACGCAAATCTATTTTCTACCAAGTATGCTTTTCCATCGTTTTCAATGAATTGATGAAATCCAAGCAGACAGTCACCTGTGCTTTACTTTTCTTTCCCAGGCTACTGAGAAACGGGTATAAAAGATCTGAAGGTGAATATTCGGTTGAGATATAATCCCACCGTCAGCTTAAGTGCAATCAATACTAACTTTTCATTTTTTTTTCCTTTTTACAATAAGCAAATAAAACTGTAGACGGAGTTAGAAGCATGCCTTATCATTTGTTCTGGGTTGAAAAATATCTTTTCAACTGTTGTTGTCTTGCTTTAATTATAGATGAGGCCTGGAGCAGGTGCTAAAGATGATTGGGGACACAGACGTACTCATATACCAAAAATGTTTTTGTGTAGGTAGGTAGGTAGGTAGGTAGATGATAGATAGACAGATTAAACCAATAGAGAGGCAGACAGAAAGACAAATGGACAAATAGATGATAGATATATGATAGATAGAAAAATATAGATAATAGACGATAGATAAGTGATAGATAGATAGATAGATAGATAGATAGATAGATAGATAGATAGATAGATAGAGGCAGGGGGATGGATGGATGGATGGATGGATGGATGGATGGATGGATGGACGGACGGATGGACGGATGGAAGGATGGATGGACGGATGGACAGATGGATGGACAGACAGACAGACAGACAGACAGACAAGAGCTTTGGTGGCATAGTGGTTAGAATGCAGTACTACAGGCTACTTCTGCTGACTGTCAACCGCCTGCAATTTGGCAGTTCGAATCTCACCAGGCTCAAGGTTGACTCAGCTTTCCATCCTTCCGAGGTCAGTAAAATGAGAACCTAGATTGTTGGGGGGCAATAGGCTGACTCTGTAAACTGCTTAGAGAGGACTGTAAAACACTGTGAAGTGGTATATAAGTCTAAGTGCTAAGTGCAATAGATAATAGATAAATAGACATGAGAGAGAGAGAGAGAGAGAGAGAGAGAGAGAGAGAGAGAGAGAGATGATAGATAGATAGATAGATAGATAGATAGATAGATAGATAGATAGATAGATAGATGATCTATCAATGAAAAAAGTATCTTATGACCATTTTTCTCATGACCGTTTCAGCATCTTTGTGGTCACATGACCACAATTTGGATGCTTGGCAATGACTCACATTTATGACAGTTGCAGTTTCCCAAAGGGGTCCTTTTGTGATCTTCTGACAAGCAAAGTCAACAGGGAAGTCTAATTCCCTTAACAACTGGTCTGGTAACTTAACCACCACAATGATTTACTTAAAACTGTGGCAAGGAAGGTCGTAAAATGGGGCGAAACTTACTTAACACCTGTCTCGCTCAGCAGCAGAAATTTTAGGCTGGATTGTGGTCATACGTCTTACCTAGTGAATTCTACTAATGAATGTTTCCTTGTAGCGTTTTGATCAGCCGTACTGGTGATAATTTCACCGCTATTATTTTGCTGCAGCAAATGCAGGAGAAATGAGCCTTGGCTTCTCTGAGGCCTGCTGATTTCTCTTTAACCTTGACACATGTATGTTTTGCTAAACTTCACGGAGAGAGCGGGAAAAGCCTCTATTCTGTGGGAGGGACCCTGGCCAGACTTTGATCTGAATCCAAATTTTGCAGATGGTCTTTATCTGTATAGGAGCATCCACAGCTCTGAAAACAGAAAAAAATGTCAGGATGTTTGAAGTTTCCGTTTTTTTCCCTTGGATAAGATTTTTTTTTTTCCTCATCATATTAGGCATAAAAGAAATAAGGTTTAATCTACTTTTACCTTGTGGGTGTTTCAAGGCCCTGGAACTCGGCTGAGTTTCTTTCGCTAATAAAATATAAGTTTGCTAAAATACTTACGGAGGTGGGGAAAAAAATGACATCTTGATCCAGTTTCCTGTTTCAATATGAGATTTATCAATTGTCTGTCAATTCTCTCTCTTTCTCTCTCCATCCATCCATCCATCTGTCCATACATCAGTCTGTCCATCCAACCATCCGTCAATTTGTCTATGTGTCTGTCTATCTGTCTATCCTCTGTCTATGACTCATAACCAGAGTCGTTGGATAAGTGATGGGTGGCAACCCCCCCCCAAAATAAATAAAATCCCCCCCTCATCTGTCTGTCTGTCTGTCTATCTATCTATCTATCTATCTATCTATCTATCTATCTATCATCTATATGTCTCTATCATCTATCATCTGTCTATCTCTATCATCTATTATTTATCATCTATCTATCTATCATCTATCTCTATCATCTATGTCTCTATCATCTATCATCTGTCTATCTCTATCATCTATTATTTATCATCTATCTATCTATCATCTATCTCTATCATCTATGTCTCTATCATCTATCATCTGTCTATCTCTATCATCTATTATTTATCATCTATCTATCTATCATCTATCTCTATCATCTATGTCTCTATCATTTATCATCTGTCTATGTCTATCATCTATCATCTGACTATCTCTATCTCTATCATCTATCTACTATTTATCTATCATCTATCTATCTATCTTTATCTATCTATCTATCTATCTATCTATCTATCTATCTATCTATCTATGTATCTATCTATCTATCTATCTATCTATCTATCTATCTATCTCTATCATCTATATGTCTCTATCATCTATCATCTGTCTATCTCTACATTTCTATCATCTGTCTATCTCTATCATCTATCTACTATTTATCTATCATCTATCTATCAATCAATCAATCTATTTATCTCTATCTATCTATCTTCTATATAATTTATACAGAATAGATACATAAAGGGGTGGGCTGCTGAGGGTTCACAGGGGTTCGGGAGAACCTCTAGCTAAGATTCTATGCAGTTCGGAGAACCCCCAAATCCCACTCCTGGCTGGCCAGCCCAGCCCACCCCTCCTCTCCCAGGAGTCCCCACATGGCCTGTTTTGGATGCAGGTAAGTCAGGGTGCAAGCAGAGGCTTGGGGAGGGTGAAAAACAGGCCTACTGGAAGTTCAGGAAGGCCAGAAATGGGCTTGTTTCCAGCCTCCAGAGGGCCTCCGGAGCCTGGGGAGGCCGTTTTCGCCCTCCCGGACGCTTGAGGAAAGCTTCCAGAGCCCAGGGAGGGCAAAAACACTGCACCCCCTGGTGCAGGAGGCTGACTAGGTCACACCCACCATGGCCACACCCACCCAGCAACCCCTTGCTAAAATTTTTGAAGCTCACCCCTGGATAGCCACAAGCCAATTCAAATCAGATTTTTTAAAAATTCTCAAAGTAATCATTTTTGAAATGAAAAATAATGCCACGTTTTCTTGATACGACTGAGCTAGAATGGACAGCGTTCTGATAGACCAGGGCAAAAAAACATGCCAAAAAACTTCCAAGAAGCTGTGAAAGTTTTCTGAAGAATGCTAAATAATTACCCAGCATACATAGAACAGTTTGCTAACCTCATAAAACATATTTAGCTTCGCTCAAAATGTTTCCCAGCGTTCTTCCTAAAAAAACAACAACAACCCAGGATCCTTAGAACCACTTCGGCTTAGTCATTGTCATGACACAATCCCATCGTATGCTTGTAAAGGCTATTTTTAACAAGATGTTAGGGCCAACATGAAAAAGATTGATTGGACCAGCGTACAATTCAAAATTGAGACTGTCTCTAGCCGCCAAGACCTACCAGAAGGAACTGAAAGAAATTGTCCTTTTCAGTTTCCCATCTCCTATCGAAAATCAAAAAGGGGGGGGGAGAAAAAAATGTGACGCGTGTGTAAATCTTGTGACAGCAGTGTCAAAAATCTTCCATCCATATGGCAGTAAATATTTTAATGATGTCTGAAAGAAAGTCCTTTGTAATTGCTTGGGGGCTCAGCATTAAGCCAGCAACCTGTTTCTAGTTAACCAGTCATTAGGAACATCTAACATACATGCTAAATGGTTTCCTGTTTCTGAGCACTTAAATTTGGCTTTAGTAAAAACCCAACTTCCTGAACAATTATTTCCTTAAAACAACTGCACTTGGGGGTCCTTTGTTTTTGTTTGTTTGTTTGCTTGCTTGCTTGTTTGTTTGCTGGTAGGGTGGACTCAGCCACCCACAAGCCACGAGGAGCCATTCTCTCAAGTTGGCGGGCCTGATCCAGCTATGATTGAATTCTTTTGAGTGCTATTGATTTCGCCCGGAGAATTGAAAGACACACTTGAACACCTCTTGTTTTTAAAACGCTTTCCCTTTGATTCTTTTCAGGGTAGCTTATTTGTCCAAAAAGCCATGTGTATCAACAAACATTGAGGATAATAATGGCAACCTTTACGAAGGAACAGAGTGTTGTGGTTCGCCAGAAGCCTGCGGAGCTGGCAGCAGAGTCGGATAGCGATGAGGCTGAGGAAGAACATGGGCCAGTCCTGGAGGCTGGGGAAGGCCCAGATGAGAGCTCTGTGTCAGAGGCAGAGATGGGGCCAGGGCCATCGGGGAGTGATGTGCGGACTCCGGAGCCTCCAGAGGCTGACAGCAGAGAGGCAGAGGAACAGGAGGAGCCTGTTCCTAGTGCGTGCATGAGAAGAGCTGCCAGAAGGCAGGAGCAGATAAAGCAGAGAGGACAACTCAGGAGTACGGACAAGAGATGATTGGCCCCTCCCATAAGGCTTAAAAGACCAGCAATGGCTCTTGGGCTCTTTGTCGGAAAACAACGTTGATAGTCTTGCTGCACTTATCTCTTGTCGTTGTCTTCTGCTTTTGAACTTTTGCCAAGAGAAGCCTTTGGCAGTTTGCCTAATTATACCAAGGTTGGTGATTAGACTGAAGAATTTGTGTTACGAAGAGTTTGTTTTAATTTAGTTCAGACTAAATTAAAATCAGCCAGTTCAGACCAGTTCAGACGAACCGGTAGTAGTGACCTGCGGCTGGGTCTGCAAAACTGCCCCAGTGCTATGCTGTTCTATTTAGTCACGTTTTCAATCCGTGTGCATGCGTGGAAGCCGTGCGTGCAAGGAAAGTGCGTGCGGTGAAGGCCGTGCACATGCGTGGAGGCGGAAGCGCGCACACTCACATTTTCAGTGCTGGGCGAACTGGTAGGTAAATTAAGTGACTCCCACCCCTGCTCCAGTCCCTAGTTTTGGCTCAATTGTGGTCGTTAAGTCAAGAATTATTATTATTATTTTTTTTTAAATTAGATTTATATGCCGCCCTTCTCCGGAGACTCAGGGCGGCTTACAATGCGTTAAGCAATAGCCTTCATCCTTTTGTATATTTATACAAAGTCAGCTTATTGCCCCCACAATCTGGGTCCTCAATTTACCTACTTTAGAAAGGATGGAAGGCTGAGTCAACCTTGAGCCTTGGCGAGATTCGAACTTGCAGTAATTGCAGGCAGCTGAATTTGTACAATTGCTCCCCTCAAAAAACAAACAAACGCAACTTCCACAACATCTTTCCTTTCCAAAGGCCATCTTTTCAGGAGAAATCTATGATCCATTTTTTAAGGCAAGGTTCCATCGAAGGAATATTCTATTTTTCGCATTTCGTGACAAAAGGGAAAGCCATGAATTATTAATTTCTGTCACTGTGTTCTTTGAATGAAGGGAATTATAAGTGAATGCTTGGAAGTTAATACAAAAAAAAAAAAAAATTAACCGGGGGAAGAAAGTATTTTTTTTTTCATACAAATTGATGAAACATTTCCCCAATATAATTTAAAAGGATGACAAACTCCCCCGACCCTTTATGAAATGGCAATTGTGATTTCAAAACACTCAAAAGGATTTTGAAAATAATTTTTATTGAAGATTAGGAGTAAGAAAAGGAATAAAAGAGAGAAGGTGGGTTTCTTTTTTAAAAGTGAGGTATCTTGTTAACTTGCCCTGGTGTCATATTAATGTGTAAGCTTGTTTATTCTCCAAGGTACAATACTGAAGTACTGTATATATTACCCCACCAGGTTGTAGTTTTATCCATCTGCTTTCTCCCGTTCCTCCCAAATAACTTATATGACAGGATGGAGAAGCATCTGGACTATCTTTTTAGCTCTCCCTCACAGACTGTCAACGTTACTTCCCTTTCAGTTAAGCCGTGATCGCAAAAACCAATTTACCACTAGAAGAGCATATTTTTATTTTATTTTTTATTTTATTTTATTTTCAATTTATATACCGCCCTTCTCCCTGAGGACTCAGGGCGGTGCACAGCCAGAATTAAAAACATGAAATACAAATATTAAAAACAATTAAAATATATATAAATTTGGCCCAAAATTAAAAATACAAACCAATTAAAACATTTAAAATTTCTTCTTAAGCCAGCCCGTCTTGCTGGAAAAAGTGGGTTTTAAGGGCACGGCGGAAGGCACTGAGGTCTTGGATTCTCCTTATCTCTGGGGGCAGCTGATTCCAGAGGGTAGGTGCCCCCACAGAGAAGGCCCTCCCCCTGGGGGTCACCAGCCTACATTGTTTGGCTGATGGCACCCTGAGGAGGCCCTCTCTGTGGGAGCGCACGGGTCGCTGGGAGGTCGTCGGTAGCAGCAGGCGGTCTCGAAGATAGCTAGGCCCTATGCCATGGAACACTTTAAAGGTGATAACCAACACCTTGAAGCGCACCCGGAAGACCACCGGGAGCCAGTGCAGCTCGCGCAGGAGCGGTGTTACATGGGAGCGCCATGCTGCTCCCATCACTACCCGCGCTGCTATTTATAGTTTAGAATTGAACTGTGGGTTCCTTCATGCTTTCTGAGCTTGCTTGTTTTCTTGCAGGCATTTCATCACCCAACTAGGTAATATCATCAATGCTAGAAGGGAATTGGGGTTTGTGGAGAGGAGGTGGAGGAGGGGGAGGACTATGAAGTTTTTGGAGCTCTCTGAGGTTGCTTGGGTTTGTTTTTTTTTTTTTTGCAGACATTTCATTACCCAACTAGGTAACATCCTCAGTACTAGAAGAGAGTGGGGTTTCTCAAATGATGATAGTTAAGTTTTGGTTTATAAGTTTTGCAGTCTAGAGTCAGGAAACAAACAGTGACTTGATGCAACCTGAGAAACTCAGCTTAGAACAACGTCAGGAAATGAAATGAGAGAATGTTATCACAGGCAGGGATAAAACGCCTGACTGTCAATCATAAAGGTTTTGCTACTTCGGGATAGGGCTGGGAGGAGAATAAACAGCAGCCAGATGAAAAGCTGCCTGCTTAAAATGAAATGTCCTTGCTGCTTTAATTGTGGAATACACACAAAAGGCTCTGTTGTGTAGAAATAGGTCAGCTCAGAAGCATTTATTGGGAGCCAGAGGCTTCCAGCTGGCTGCCATCCCTGTTTCTGATAAGCAGTGATTAAGTGAAGTATAAATCTATTTATGATATTAGTTCATCGGGACACACAGCAATGACGTCATCATCTTGCGTCATAGCCTACATTCTAAAGGACAGATACTTCATTACTATTGGATGTACCAAATATTGTGCATTATGTACTATAAATGTAAAGGTTTCCCTAGGCCATGGTGTCTGACTCTAGGGTGCGATACTCATCTCCGTTTCTTGGCCGAGGGAGCCAGGGTTGTCCGAAGACATTTCAGTGGTCATGTGACCAGTATGGCTATATGCCAAAGATGCACAGAATGCTGATACCTTCCCACCAGAGTGGTACCTATTTATCTATTTGCATTTGCATGCTTTTGAACTGCGAGGTAGGCAGGAGCTGAGGCAAGGAACGGGAGCTTACCCGTTGCGTGGTGCGTGGGTCTCAAACCAGGCTGTCAGCTTTCCAGATGACAAGCTCAGCATCTTTAACCACTGTTCCTCCCAAATTGATTTGGAAAAACAAAAAGTCTAAGATTTGATTTCATCCCAGGGTATGCCTCATCTCCGTTCATCGAAAACCCCATCACTATAAACCTGTGGTGAATTCCATCTCCATTCTATAGTGAGAAACTAAAGTGGAACTAAGAACATCCAGTGTTTAGTTAATTGGTTGGGAAGAAACCTATAGATCCGAATACTACAATTCCTTCCTGACATCGCCTCTATTTTGTGTTTAAATATATTAGCAATAGTCACTATTGCTCGTAGTTATATTTCAAGGACAATCGATGCTATGTTATTGTCATTAATAAAATGGAGTCAATACGCACCAACTTTTAATATAAGCCTAATTATGATTGTCTCTTTGCATAAAATATCAGATATTGGAAATGTTGACATTGTGAAGTGCCCTTGGCCAAAGCCCATACATATCAATAATCTATTATGGTTTTCATTTTACAGCAGCAATGCTATTATTTCAAAAGGTCTCAAAATCAATTTAACATTTGGCATATCTGCATAATAGTGACATCCTAATTTAAAAAACTCAGATTTCAGGAGTACATAAGACTGATGTTTAATCTCTAATCGATGATAACAGACAGGCAGAAATTATGGGTGGAATCACTTTTGAAAATAGACCTCATGGCTTCTGGCCAGATTGGTTTGTGACATAACACTCTACGAAGAGTTATATACAGGTAGCCCTCGACTTATGACCAAAATGGAGAGCAGAATTCCCGTTGTTAAACAAGGCAATTGTGAAGTGTGTTGTGTCCAATTTTACAACATTTTCTGCCACTGCTGTTAAAGGAATGACTGCAGCTCTTAAGTGAATCATATGGCCGTTAAACGAATCTGGCTTACCCCATTGTCTTTGATCATTGGAGGCCAGCTGGTAAAGTCTCAAATAGCAATCACATGACCCCAGGATTTTGCAAATATCATAAATACGTGCCAGATGTTAAGTGCCTGAATTTTGATCATGGAAATGCGGTGATTGTTGTAAGTTTGAGGACGTTTTCGGAAGTTACGTTTTTCCAGTGCCACGGTAACTTCAAAGCACCGATTGTGCAAAGAGGCAGAAGAAACAGTAGATCGCACAGTCAGCTTGTGCAAGAAGATTCGCACAAACTATTGATTATTATTTATTTATTATTTATTTATTTTTCATATTTGTATACCGCCCTACTCCCGAAGGACTCAGGGCGGTGAACAGCCATAATAAATACAAATACATATAGAAGTTAAAAACTATTAAGAAACAGATAAACCATGACATACATAGTTGCCAAAATGATTTGCTGGAACATCTGTAAAAATGACCATGCACCAGTTAGGAAAATTGGTGGGAACACAGAGTTGACAAAGTAGTTGAAAACGAGCAGGATAAAATACTGTGGGATTTTCAAATAGGGACTAATGTAGTCTTGGCTCATAAGTTGTCTCCTGAAAAAGCACCTTTGGGACAACCATGACCTGGAGGACTGAGAATCTCTACAGACTCTCGGTTCATAAGAAGATTTAACTGAGGTTGAATAGAAGGAAGTGAGGATAAGTGATGTGGCAATGCCAGGAGAAATAGAATAGAAGACAAAGAATTGGGGAAAGACCACAACCATCCGAAAATCAAAATTTATGGTCTAAACCAGCCAAGGAGACACTGTGTACCGCACCAAAAAAAAATCTTTGAAAAATCTGTGGATTGACAACATTTCCATCTGTCAATTTGCAAAAGGCCGCACTGCTTGGATGCTTTCAAATTTGCTGGAGAAGACCCTGCAAGGATCTTGTGGTGCTGGAGAAGAGTCCCTGCAAGGAGATCAAATCAGTCGATCCTAAATTAAATCAACTCTGATTGTTCTCTGGAAGGACAAATATTGAAGATGGACCATTTGCGCTTCAGTTTGAGATGCAGACAACACAGACTCATCCCCAACCGCCTGCACCTGTGTTTAACAGTGAAGGAACGCAGAGCAGAGAAAAACATCCTTCAGAAAACACAACTCCACAACACAGTCCTTTCAGAAGATCCAAGAAGCCTTTACACCCATTTGCACTACTTGGGTGACCCTGGGGACACAGAGAGACCTCCAGGTGGCTTCAACGACTCTCTAGAAGGCATGCAGATGCCCAGCTGTTTACAAGGAACATGAATCCTTCTATTCCCCTCCATCCAGTCAGAGTTGAAGAAACTTCTTGGATGAAAAGTGAAATGTCTTCAAAGAAAAAGCAAGAAAGTCCAGTTGCCTCTTGAAGAAAAGTACCTTTGGGACAACCATGACCTGGATGACTGAGAATCTCCCTAGATATTGAAGCTGAAGCTCAAATACTTTGGCTATCAAGTGAGCAGAGAGGACATTTTGGAAAAGACCCTGATGCTGGGAAAGATGGAAAAGGGAACGGCAGAGGATGAGATGGATAAGTAGCATTATCTGCACAATGTACATGAATTTGGGTGAACTCTGGGAGAGGGTGGAGAACAGGGGGGGGGCTAGTGTGTTGTGGTCCATGGGTCATGAAGAATCAGACATGACTTAGCGATTGAACAGCAATAGTAATGCTGCTTGGATTCGCACATGTTCTACGTCCATAGATTATGACATTCTAGGTTCTTGGGATAGAACTTGATGCATATGAAGGTTGGCTGCAGCTAAAGAACCGTCAGCTGCGATTTCAGATACTTCGTGTCTATAATAACGACTTCGATTCGAACGGGAATGAAAAGAAATATTGAATAGGTCTCCAGTTTACCATTTCGTCCTCTTGCCTTCAATAGGATCTTCTTCAGCCTCGAGAAAAGCGACTCAATTAAATGCATGTCAGATGATTATCTGAGCACTTAATTTAATCTCCATTACACATCCCCTCACCCTTCATATTTCAATTAAATATGCTATCGGAGTGTTAACACATCTTTGAACCTGCTATTTCTTCAGTTAATTTCCCACTAAGAGGTGCTGCAGAGTAACAGATGTCATAATTATGCAATTATTAAGCATGCTTTATGCTTATTCTCTGGAGCTTTCGTGGCAGGGCCCAGCAACTGCTGAACAATTAATCAAAGGGCAGTCAGCCGCTACAGTTCCTATAATATTACACCAATCATATTTCATGATCCAAGAGGTAGTCCTGCTAGGCGGGAAAAAAGTTTCATTGTGAAAATAGACACACACAAAAGGTGCGGTGTTGTTGTTTTGTATCTAGGTGGGCTCAGGTTTAACCCTGGTCTCTTCACATGAAAATAAACATTAAAATAAAAATGGACAACGTTCCTCCAGGCCTTCCTGTCCTCTACCATCCTCTGGAGTCCATTTAAGATCACGCCGACTGCTTCAGTGACTCCATCCAGCCACCTCGTTCTCTGTCGTCCCCTTCTATTTTTGCCTTCAATCTTTCCCAGCATTTGGCTCTTCTCCAGTGAGTCCTTCCTTCTCATTAGGTGGCCAAAGTATTTGAGTTCCATCTTCAGGATCTGGCTTTCTAAAGCACAGTCAAGGTTGATCTCCTCTAGGATTGACCAGTTTGATCGCCTTGCAGTCCAAGGGACTCACAGGAGTCTTCTCCGGCACCATAGATCAAAGGCCTCAAATCTTAAATAAGGAGACCTTTGATAGTCTACAAGGATATGTTGTAAGACTTTGTATTTCCTCCTGGAAAACATTTTTTATTTCTAACATAAATATTGCATTATAACAACACAATCCTAGTATAAATTAATTTTACTCAATGTGGTTAGTGCTACATTGCTACATTGCCAAACATAAATCCTTTGTAAATAATTTGTAAATTGCCAAATTTTACAGCTGGTCATTTTCAGAACTATGCGTAAAGTTTGGTGGATTCTCGTTTAAAAATTAAATCCTTTGGATTAGTTTCTGGCTTTGAGAAGGCAAACATGAGGAGGCCTTTTCTCGGAGATTCTACAGGGGACGTGGACAAAATAAAGATGAAGATGGTAGATTTAGATAAAGTACTACTTTATAAAACCTTAGTAAGACCAGACCTGGAATACTGCATCCAGTTTGGTCACCACATTATAAAGAAAATGTTGAGATTTTGGAACAAATGCACAGAAGAGCAACTAAGGTGTTTAAAGACCTGGAGACTCTAAACATATGAAGAATGGTTGCAGGATTTGTGTCTGTCTAGTCTAGAGAAAAGAAGGGCTAGGGGCAGGGATGAAATATAGCAGGTTCTGACAGGTTCTGGAGAACCGGTAGCGGAAATTTTGAGTAGTTCGGAGAACCGGCAAATACCACTTCTGCCTGGTCCCAGAGTGGGGTGGGAATGGAGATTTTTGCAATATCCTTCCCCCAGGAGTCGGGTGGGAATGGGGATTTTACAGTATCTTTCTCCTGGAGTGGGGTGGGAATGGAGATTTTGCAGAATCCTTCCTCTGCCACACCTACCAAGCCATGCCCACAGAACCAGTAGTAAAAAAATTTGAATTTCACCACTGGCTAGGGGTGACATGATAGCAGTATTCCAGTATTTGAGGGGCTGTCACAAAGAAAAGGGGGTCAAAGCACCAAAAGGCAAGACAAGAAACAATGGGTGGAAACTAATCAAGGAGAGAAGCAACCTGGAATTAAAGAGAAACTTCCTAACAGTGAGAACAATTAACCAGTGGGACGACTCGCCTCCAGAAGTTGTAGGTGCTTCACTACTGGAGGTTTTTAAGAGAAGACTGGACAACCATTTGTCTCAAAGAGTATAGGGCCTCTGGGGTTAGACTAGAAGACCTCCAAGGTCCCTTCCAGCTCTATTCTGAATTGAAAATCTTCTTTCATTGTGTCCCATTCCTCAGCAACAGACAACTGCCAGGGAAGTAATATAATATGATCGAGAATGGTTTAGAATTACATTTTATTTCTTCCGTAACCGTTAGTTTCCGAACCATCTTAATTCCTCTTCCCTCGTTGCCTAGTTTGTTTTAGGATTTTGATCTAAGTTCAAAATTAAATTTATGTAATTAATTCTGAACATAAGTCTTCTTCCAAACCGTATCTGTGGAACATGCAATGAATTTCTGAGGTTTGATGTGGGAATGTGTGTGTTTGTGTGTGCGTGCATGCACACTAATTTCTAACATATGTACCCCATAGGCATGATTCACACAAATGTCTGGAATTTGGAGGAAATGATGATCCGGCTTAGAAATGTGTAAAGATGTAAGAAACTTGGTAATTTTCACTTCAGATGTTGTCAGCGAGCGACTATTATAAAAACACATTTCACACCAGTTCACTGTTAAAAAAAAATCTTATAACATGCAGTTTCAGCAAACTTACACATTTAATGAACTCTACCACCTAAAGGAATATTTCCTCAAAGCTAGTAGTATAATCAGTTAGATTAAATCAAAAGATGAAAATGTGTAGGTGTTGTGTTATGCTTATTTATTTATTTTTAATTAGTAGGTAACTTCTGAACTAGATGTAGAAATGAGAAGGAGGGGACATATCAATTCTTGAAACAAAAGATGTTGGACTCTATTGGGTCTCTTTTTCGTTCTCTTTTTCTTTCTCTCCCTCCCACCCTCCCTCTCTCTCTCTCTCTCTTTTCTTTCTGTAGAGAATAGAATAGAATATTCTATTTAGAATATTCTAAAAAAAGAATATTCTATCAAATAGAATAGAATAGAATAGAATAGAATAGAATAGAATAGAAGAGAAGAGAAGAGAAGAGAAGAGAAGAGAAGAGAAGAGAAGAGAAGAGAAGAGAAGAGAAGAGAAGAGAAGAGTTGGGAACGACTAGCACATATGTGCGAGGGGAATCTTTACCTTTACCTTATAACTATGATCAATTGAATGCCATTTCTTCACTGACTCTTAGGCAGAAAGTGATGGGACAACAGCCAAAGATCCAACAGGTTCAAATTTACAAATTTACGGATTCTGAATTTCGATTTTGGCTTATAGACATCACATCAATGATAGTAAAACTGTGAAAATTGAATTGCGGAATTTAAACAACCTTCCAAGCCAAATTAAGGATTCAGATCAAATTGCCAAAATGAAGCAGACTGATAAATCAGGACGACTTCTGTGTGGGGATAAAAAAAAAAAAAGATTTACGAAATCCAGTTACCTCAAAATGAAAATGTGAGGTAGATCAACGTATCAAAGAGAATAAGGGTTAATTTTCATACCTCTCGTAGATGGAATAGTCCACAAATTCTTCTTTCACACAGTTAAAGCAGATTTATCAAAAGTTAGTCAAAAGGAAATGTAACGGACTCGCTTCCATCAAGATTTATAAGACAAATTGCTTGCTGGTAAAATTACTCTGGCAATTAATTACACTACCTATCTAAAGGGGAAAATATATAAAAAATAATTATTCTATTGCATATTTTTTGAAAGTGAATAATGCAATCTCTTCTTAGCTGATCCATACGTAAAGCACAAAAATTTAACTCAGAAGTATTCAGCCATTTGCAAAGGATCTATGTTACTGTTAAATTCACTGCCAAATTAATGAGAATATCTCACACAGTGTTATGATTTAAAAGAGAGATGTACAAACTCACCAAATATGTTTTCATTTAGCCTTTTAATTAAACTTGCAGTTAATAGAGTACTGTTAAAAAGGAAAAGGAGGAACCAAGGGTGTTAAAAGACATGGAATTAATCTGACAATATTAATAATATTCCATGCAGGGTTGTATTTGTTAAACTCTCGTGTGGGGAAAATCCCACAACATGGAGAAGCAATTAAGAGGGCGAAACAGCTGGGAATAAAATAAATGAGCAGTAAGATTTGAGCATTCGTACTTATATATTTAAAGGAGAATATTTGTAGCTCAGGGTTGAGATGAGGGCTCCTTGGTGCTCTCAGAGCTTGGTTGTTTTCCTGCAGACGTTTCATTACCCAAAGTAAGTAACATCATCACTGCTAGATGACACTGATGATTTTACCTAGTTGGGTAATGTAACATCTGCAAGAAAACCACCAAGCTCAGAGAGCACCAAGAATGCCTCACTTATTATTTGTTTCTCACTCTGAATGATTGGATTCTATTTATTATGAGGATTGGCAGCGTGGACTCCAGAATTTTGAAAGTGGGTGGCTTCAG
Source organism: Pituophis catenifer annectens (assembly GCF_029215685.1). Lineage (NCBI taxonomy): Eukaryota > Metazoa > Chordata > Lepidosauria > Squamata > Colubridae > Pituophis > Pituophis catenifer. Next base: position 20,822,861 of record NW_027256893.1, read on the forward strand.
CAGATGGATGAATACATTTAGACTGTGGGAGAATGGTGGGATGACATGGGAAAATCCAAACCAAGTGTCTCCTATTGAGCAAATTAGCAGATCCCCCCACTGTAGTTCAGGAGATCATACAATTGCGATTCTAAATTCCATGTCCACCATATGAATGTACAACACATTTATGAGATGAGTAACCTTTTTAGGCCATGCTGTAGGAGCTCCAGAAATTCATTCCAGGATCCTGAATGATAATCTAGTTCTACTTTCTGGTAAATTCCAATCTAGCAGGCTTACATTTCTGATGTTTGGAAAAATGGTGGGAAACCATGTGTGATGGTTGACTAACTGCGTACGCTACTCCAGTGTAGCCAGAATGAATCTGGCCTCTAGTTTGCTCCTAAGTTCAAAATGTGTGAGTCATCCTCTCTTCTTAAAATAGAAAGGTTTTAGAATAGAATAGAATAGAATAGAATAGAATAGAATAGAATAGAATAGAATAGAGTAGAGTAGAGTAGAGTAGAGTAGAGTAGAGTAGAGTAGAGTAGAGTAGAGTAGAATAGAACAGAACAGAACAGAACAGAACAGAACAGAACAGAACAGAACAGAACAGAACAGAATAGAATAGAATAGAATAGAATAGAATAGAATAGAATAGAATTCTTTATTGGCCAAGTGTGATTGGACACACAAGAAATTTGTCTTGGTGCATATGCTCCAAATGTAAATAAAAAGAAAAGATACATTCATCAAGAATCATAAGGTACAACACTTAATGATAGTCATACCGAAACAGTCACTCTAAATCTTAAGGATACCAGCAACAAAGTTAGTCAAAGAGTCATAAGTAGGAGGAGATGGGTGGTGGGAACAATGAGAAGATTAATAGTAGTGCAGACTTAGTAAATAGTTTGACAGTGTTGAGGGAATTATTTGTTTAGCAGAGTGATGGCGTTCGGGAAAAAACTGTTCTTGTGTCTAGTTTTTCGGATGTGCAGTGCTCTATAGCATCGTTTTGAGAGTAGGAGTTGAAACAGTTTATGTCCAGGATGTGAGGGGTCTGTAAATATTTTTACAGCCCTCTTTTTGGCTTGTGCAGTATACAGGTCCTCAATGGAAGGCAGGTTGGTAGCCATTGTTTTTTCTGCAGTTCTAATTATCCGTTTTGAAGTCTGCGTCTGTCTTGTTGGGTTGCAGAGCCAAACCAGACAGTTATAGAGGTGCAGATGACAGACTCAATCATTCCTCTGTAGAAACCATAGTGAAACAGAACATAGCTGTGAGGACAGAAACTGGATGACTTCCCATATGTGAAGGAACCATGGATGACTCATAAGGTCATAAGCCAGAGAGGGCCCTTGAGCTCACATTTCTGTTTTTCTTCTCCATGGCATCAACAATACTTCTGAACACTGACTTAGGAAGCACTGTATGCTTTTTTTTTGTGTGGCAAGGAAGGAGTAGGCAGGCTTCCAATTTTGCCATCAATCATATTTAATAGCTTATGCAATTAATGTAATTTTGTTATTGAAGATGCCTTGCCGATGCAGAGGCTTGCTGGAGACAATTATGGTTTCCTTTCAATAATAATAAAGAAGAGATCATGGAATCCTATGTGGCCTTTTTGAATTTTGAGCAATTAGGCCTGGGCATTTATTGAGGGTATTTTATAAAATATTCATGGAGGGAGAGAGACAATATTTATTTATTTTTATTTATTTATTTTAATTTGATTTATATGCCGCCCTTCATTTTACCCACTTTACTTTACTTTACTTTGCTTTGCTTTACTTTACTTTTTACTTTATTTTATTTTACTTTATTTATTTTATTTTATTTATTTTATTATATTTTATTATATTTATTTATTTATTATTTTATTTTTTATTTCATTATTTCATTATTTTATTTTAACATTTTTTTAAAAAAAATTGTTTTTATTTTTTTTTTATTCTTTTACTTTATTCTTTTGCCATACAGAAGCAAATGCCTTCGGATAACGTATCCATGGCGTTTGGGTCTTCAAAGTGGAGAGCAATTAAAGTCACGCTAAATCTCCTTTGCTCCCCAGAACTCGCAGGATCTAACGGCATTAACTTGACCCAATTAAATGGTTACTCTCTGATGACTGGCTGTCTAGACATCTTAAATATTTGCTCTGTGGTGTCCCCTGCAGTTCATAATTAAAGAGTTACATGAAACCTACAGGATGTTTTACAAGCCAGATCTGAAATTATACAGATTTTGCATGCAATAAATGTATAGGCAGTGCATGAATGCACACACGTGCGCGCACGGATTTTGATTATAGGGCATATATGAATTTGAGTGTCTTTCTTCCGTGTCTGTCTGTGTGTTCATGATCTAAGCAATTAAGAAACCCAATGTCTAATCCCCCACAGGTTTTTTTTCCCCCTGTTTTAAGGGAAAATGATTGTCACAGTGGCTGATACATTTACAATGGGTCTAAGGCAGGGATATTAATGATCTGGCATTGATCGGAGGGTTAAGACAAAACAAAAGGGAGAATTTAACACAATACTTTCTAGAAACCACTGCCATGAATTCTAACGTGCAGTGATGGATATTAGTTTAGACAGATTTTAGCAGGAGTGGGAAAAACCTCTTCAAGAACAGGACTTTGACAGCAACAGGGGCCTCTGTTGAAGGTTTGCCGCTACGCGTGTTGAGTTGAATTTTAATCTGGAGATTAAAACGGGAGTTAAATTAAAATTGGGATACGCGAAATGCAAAAATAAAAATGAAGTGGTGAACAAGTGTTCCAACACTCGAGATTTTTAAAGAAGAGTTTGGATAACCATTTGTCTGAAATTTATTTATTTATTTATTTATTTATTTATTTATTTATTTATTTATTTATTGGATCGATTTATATGCTGTCCTTTTCCGGAGACTCAGGGCAGCTTACAATGCGTTAAGCAATAGCCTTCATACTTTTGTATATACCTGCTTAGTAGGGCTTTCGCCCCCCCCCCCCCAAGCAGTGTTCTTTTTATACAAAGTCAGCTTATTGCCGCCACAAACCGGGTCCTCATTTTACCTACCTCGAAAGGATGGAAGGCTGAGTCAACCTTGAGCCTGGTGAGATTTGAACTGGCAGTAATTGCAGGCAGGTGGTGTTACTTAACAGTGCTTTAGTCTGCTGCGCCACCAAGGCTCTTGGTGGTCTAAATGGTCTAAAGTCTTCTGTTTGAGCAGAGGGCTGGACTAGAAGACCTCCAAGGTCCCTTCCAACTCTGTTATTTTGTTGTTCATTATTCTCCTGCTTCTGTCCTGTCTTCCTGAATTTTGGTTTAAGGAAGAAAAATCCCCTGTTGTTTAAAAAAAAAATATATGGATTCATCACCCAACTAAGCAGTCTTTTCATGCACGAATAATTCATTAACTGTCTTCGGTCTTATGCCCTTAATATGAGTGTGGACATCTAAATAAATCTGAGTTCGTTGCATGCCTTTTAGTATTCACATAATCATTTTTTTTAAAAAAAAAAATAGGTCACTTTCCCAGCAGAAATTAAGATTCTCACAAAGTTTTACATGGATGTCCCTCCAATTTGATGCTTTCTGTTCTTTTTCAGTCTCTTTAAAAACCAGTGTTAAAAATCAAGAAGCCTACAATCTTTTTCAAATATTTCCCATGTTCCTTCTTCTGGTGGGCTCCGAAAGGGGACTTCTGAACTCCACTACCAAAGGTGAGAGAAAATTTGATCCCTTTCGTGGCATAATTAATGTCTGTAATAAGGGTTTCCCTGACACCCTTGGGAAAACGACTCGGGAAGCGCCATCGTCCGTTTGAGCTGCCATGAAATATTTAGGAGCCATCAATATCCTTAAAGTGACAATGTCAAATTGGATTTATTGCAGCCCCTAGGCCTTGTGGGAAAAGTCCCTATTGAAAGATATGCTATGCCCTGTTCCTGAAATGCAAATCGGACGCCGTTTTACTCCTTGGCAGCTGGACGGATCAGCCAACAACGTCAAACATTCTGGAGTGGGTCGCTACCTCTCTGGATTATGTTGGCATCGTTGTGTTCCTATGGAGTAGCGCATAAGAAGTATATAAAAGGTAAAGGGAGGAGAAGAAGAAAGGTTGGATTAAAGGTAAAGGGTAAAAGAGCTGTCCTGAAAAAGTAAAAATGAAAAATGAAAGTTAAAAGAAAAGATGAATGAAAAATGATGAAAACGATTGTACATGTAAATGTGTTTATGAGAAATAAAAATAAAAAAAAATATATCTAAAAAAAAGAATTATATAAAAGGTAAAGGTTCCCCTCGCACATATGTGCTAGTCGTTCCCGACTCTAGGGAGCGGTGGTCATCTCCGTTTCAAAGCTGAAGAGCCAGCATTGTCCGAAGATGTCTCCGTGGTCATGTGGCTGGCATGACTCAATGCCAAAGGCGCACAGAACGCTGTTCCCTTCCCACCAAAGGTGGTCCCTATTTTTCTACTTGCATTTTTTACCTGCTTTCAAACTGCTAGGTTGGCAGAAGCTGGGACAAGTAATGGGAGCTCACCCCGTTACGTGGCACTAGGGATTCGAACCGCTGAACTGCTGACCTTTTGATCGACAAGCTGAGTGTCTTAGCCACTGAGCCACTGTATCCCTTTTCACTTGAATAGACTCCTCCAATGACCAGATTTATAAGTATACCCAATAACAGAAGCATTTAATATTCAAGAAAATGCTAGTGGATGTTAGCTATCAGAGGCGCACCCCGTTACGTGGCACTAGGGATTCGAACCGCTGAACTGCCAACCTTTCGATCGAGAAGCTCAGCATCTTAGCTACTAAGCCACCGTGTTCCTGGTATATATTCTTTTTTTTTTCAGATGGACAGATTCTCTGCCAGAGCCAAAATATTAACCAGGAGCAAGCAAAACTCCTTACCATTCATTAATGTGATCCTAATTAAACAAGAGTCTGCGTGCCCAGCAGTTATTGGCTAAGAATTCTATTGATTTGGCGGTGGGGGAGGAATGCTTCTATGGGTAAAGAATTTTCTATAAAAGAAATCTTCTGTCTTTACCTTCAGTCTTCTAAGTGTAATCCGCTTGAAACTCTGGAAAGTAGTAATGAGCCGCCGTGGCGCAGTGGTTAGAGTGCAGTACTGCAGGCTACTTCTGCTGACTGCCAGCTGCCTGCAATTTGGCAGTTCGAATCTCACCAGGCTGAAGGTTGACTCAGCCTTCCATCCTTCCGAGGTGGGTAAAATGAGGACCCAGATTGTTGGGGGCAAATAGACTGACTCTGTTAACTGCTTAGAGAGGGCTGTAAAGCACCGTGAAGCAGTATATAAGTCTAAGGGCTATTGCTAATAGAAGAGAATATTTGTTGCTCAGGGTCGAGCTGTGGGGTCTTTGATGTTCTCTGAACTTGATTGTTTGCTTGTTCTCATTTTATATACTGTACTAGTGGCTTGCCCTGTTAGTGTTGGTGGGAATGGATTTGGTGGTTCCTTGATTGGGCTGTTGTTTACTGTTAGGCTTGTTTGTCTGAGTTGGTAGTTCCTTGATTGGGGTTGATTTATTTCTTGATTGCTGGTCTAATGTTAATCTTGGTTTAATCTCTGCTCATCTGGGTGTCCAGTACTGGCAAGGAGGTGTTTTGGTCTTTCTGTTTGCCTCTTTTAAATGATATGAAGATGTTGGTTATTTCTATGTGCCTGTTGATGGCTGATTTGTCTGAATGCCAAGTGCAACACTAGAGAATCCCTGAAAGTTTAGCACCGGGCAAAACACTAGTATATAAAATGACAGCAAACCCCACTCCCTTCTAGCACTGATGATGTTACCCAGCTGGGTAAGGAAATGTCTGCAAGAAAACAAACTCAGAGAACACCAAGGACCCCACAACTGAACCCTGAGCTACAAATATTATGTTCTATTAATACTTTCCAGAGTTTCAAGCAGATTACACGTAGAAGACTGAAGGTAAAGACAGAAGATTTATTTCAGAGAGAATTCTTTACCCTTAGAAGCATTTTTTCAGAATCAATAGAATTCTCAGCCAGTACCTGTTGGGTATGCAGACTCTTTATGAACCCCAGAGTGACAATTATATTTACTGCAAATAGGATTGCATCAATGTAAGGAGTTTTGCTTGCTCATAGTTAATAATGTTGGCTCTGGCAGAGAATCTCCCCTCCCCTTCCTCCAACTTTACTCCCTTCTAGTTCTGATGATGTTACCTAGTTGGGGACCTCACAGTCTCCTCCTCCTCCTCCTCCTCCTCCTCCTCCTCCTCCTCCTCCTCCTCCTCCCTCACTCCCTTCTAGCACTGATGATGTTACCTAGTTGGGTAACAAAACCTCTGCAAGAAAACAACCCACAAGTTCAGAGAGCACCAAGGCCCCCCTCCCTCTAATGCATTAATCTCAATAGTAGGAAGTGAAATGTGCCTGGCTCACAAGGCCCTATTCAGTAGAGGGCAACCTTCCATGTTCTGAGAGTTGTATGTCACCTCTTTAAGTGGAAGCGGAAGAAAATGCCGTTTCAGGGTTTTAACAAAGTCCTCGCAAAGAGCGAACTTCTCCCCTCCCGAAGGCTTAAACCGAAGGCACCAGATGACATCAGTGGGAGCCTGCGAGCTGTTCCCGTACACCAGTTAAGCCACATGTTTGTATGGGAGAATATAATAAAGCCCATCTGTTTGAACCATATTTAATGTTATAAATTAGGAAAACATCAAAAATGTCAGAAGACAGCGAGCAGCACTTCTCTGTTGTCTTTGAGCTCCATATTTATTAGACTAGTTTGTTATCGAACTATCCTTCCAAACATGAAAAGAACAGCAGGCCTTCTGCAGAGCCAGATGGCCGGGTTGGTTTTGAAACAGATTCTGGAAGGGTTGAAGAGTATACATATTTCACCAGCATCATCCCTTCCTTTTTTAAAAAAGAAAAAAGAAAAAGAAAAGAAAAAGAATGGGGGAGGGGTGGGATGTAGCTGAATTCCCAGAAGAACTTATCTTTTGTGTGTGCATACCCAGAAATACACAAACACGTCTCTCTGTGATATTAATGTACAGTACTGAATATTTTTTTAAAGAGACAGATACAGATTAACCGAGTTGGAAGGGACCTTGTAGGTATCTAGTCCAACCCCCCACCCAAGCAGACTCTAGGCCTACATCATTTTTAACAGATGGCAGTCCAGTCTCTTCTTGAAAGCTTCCAGTGATGAAGCTCCCACAACTTCTGAAGGCATTGGTTGATTGTTCTCACTGTCAGAAAATTCCTCCTTATTTCCAGATTGAATCTCTCCTTGATCAGTTTCCATCCATTATTCCTTGTCTGGCCTTTGGGTGCTTTGGAAAATAGTTAGACCCCCTCCTCTCTGTGGCAGCCCCTCAAGTATTGAAAGACTGCTATCATGTCTCCCCTGGTCCTTCTCTTCACTAGACTAGCCATACCCAGTTCCTGCAACCGTTCATCATATGTTTTAGCCTCCAGTCCCCTCATCATCTTGGTTGCTCTTTTTTGCATTTATCCAACTGTTCTCATTCAAATTGTTGCATATGAAATTCTATTTTTTCCTCCAAAAGGAGAGAAAAGAATTAAGTGCAATTAGCCGGGGGTAGATGTGGAATATTTCACTAAACTATTAACTGTTCAACTAACATTGAATGATTCAACTATGCTGAATAGAAATGATTGAGAATAGCAACTAAGAATAGAAATGATTGAGAGGTCAGTTTGGGTTTGACTTGGCATGCTTGATAGAAAGGTGTGTCTAGCAAACACAGCAGCTGAAGGCAGGATAAGAAGCAATGGATGGAAACTAATCAAGCAGAGAAGCAACCTAGAACTAGGGAGAAATTTCCTGATGGTGAAAACAATTAATCAGTGGAACGACTTGCCACGAGAAGTTGTGGGTGCTCCATCACTGGAGCTTTGAAGAAAAGACTGGACAGTCTGGTTATAGGGTATAGGGTTTCCTGCTTGAGGAGGGGATTCGACTAGAAGACTTCCAAAAGTCCCTTCCAACTCTATTATTCTGTTTTTCAGATTGTTTGTTTTTTTTAAAAAAAAAATGACTCCAAAATGTCATACATGTTGAAATATTACGCCTATTTCAACATGTAATTTCAATTCGGAGATTTCTTTCAAAGCCAGAGTAAATGGTCTTTCCAAATCTCATGTGAAAATTGAACTAAATCATCGTATTAAACAGGATGCCTCTGCATTGATTGGACGAGTGAAAGAACTTTGGCACGTGCCCCAAATCAATTAGGAAAATCAAATTCAATGTTCTAGATAAATTCACATTACTTACCTGTATTGAACAGATGATCTGAAATGAATATGATCTTCAAATCACATGGAAGCCAACCTACACAAACAGACAATTTTGGCCCTCTCTAAACCCTTCAAACAAATAAATATCACACACACACACACACACACACACACACACACACAGAGAGAGAGAGAGAGAGGCTCAAGATACAAAAGGATCTTGACAGACTTGAACATTGGGCGCTGTCTAACAAAATGAAATTCAATGGAGAAAAAAGTAAGGTTCTACATTTAGGCAAGAAAAACAAAATTCACAGGTACACTATATGTGGTACCTTGCTCAATAGTAGTAACTGTGAGAGGGATCTTGGAGTCCTAGCGGACAACCATTTAAATATGAGCCAGCAGTGTGCAGCAGCTGCCAAAAAAGCCAACTCAGTTCTAGGCTGCGTAAACAAAGGGATAGAATCAAGATCACGTGAAGTGTTAATGCCATTTTATAATGCCTTGGTAAAGCCACACTTGGAATACTGTATCCAGTTTTGGTCGCCCCGATGTAAAAAACATGTGGAGACTCTGGAAAGAGTGCAGAGAAGAGCAACAAAGAGGATTAGGAGACTGGAGGCTAAAACATATGAAGAACGGTTGCAGGAACTGGATATGTCTAGTTTAATGAAAAGAAGGACCAGGGGAGACATGATAACAGTGTTCCAATATCTCAGGGGGGCTGCCCCCAAGAAGAGGGAATCGAACTATTATCCAAAGCCCCTGAAGGTAGGACAAGAAGCAATGGGTAGAAACTAATCAAGGAGAGAAGCAACCTAGAACTAAGGAGAAATTTCCTTAGTTAGAACAATTAATAAGTGGAACCACTTGCCTCCAGAAGTTGTGAGTGCTCCAACACTGAAAGTTTTTTAGAAGATGTTGGATAACCATTTGTCTGAAGTGGTGTAAGGTTTCCTGCCTAAGCAGGGGGTTGAACTAGAAGACCTCCAAGGTCCCTTCCAACTCTGTTATTCTATTCTATTCTATTCTATTCTATTCTATTCTATTCTATTCTATTCTATTCTATTCTATTCTATTCTATTCTATTCTATTCTATTCTATTCCATTCCATTCCATTCCATTCCATTCCATTCCATCCCATCCCATCCCATCCCATCCCATCCCATCCCATCCCATCCCATTCTATTCTATTCTATTCTATTCTATTCTATTCTATTCTATTCTATTCTATTCTATTCATACACATGTGCATACATACATACATACATACTAATCACAGTCCATTTTGAATACGTAGCGGTATAATGATTAGAACTCAAAATAAAAAAAGTTCTTATTGTTTTATTCTGTATTGTTTATAAGGTTCTATAAAGGGGATCTCCCTCAGATTTTCTTTACAGCTCTCAGCAGTTTGATTGGGGTTCTTGAAACCTTCAGCATTAAATAGCTATCCAATATTAAATATGATTTTATAAATCACAGCATCGTGAAATGCATAAGAGATTTAAGCTGATAAAACCCCATTTCTCTCCCCCCTCCTCTCTCTTTCTCTTCCCAGTCAATCCTTTTTTATATCGCATGATAACGATGCAGGTGAATTTTATCATTCTTTCCACCCTACTGGTAATGAACAAATTCACTGCTTATTACTTTGGACTTGATCTCTGGCAAAACACCCCTGGAACAAACAATTTGATTTGTCAACCCCTTTGCAAGAAGTCCTCAATCAGTGTCACTGATCCAAATTTAAAAAGCAAAGTGCATTTGACTGCAGGACCCCTGGACTGATTAGAGCTCCAGGTTCAGTGAATTGCACGAGACAGGACAGCAATCAGATTATTAACTCCACTTGAAAATACTTGGTGGCACCTTGGGATTAGCATGCATATTTTGATATAGATCGATAAGCAATCTCCTTTTGATAAGAAATGGCTGCAACATTCATTTGCCTGATCAAAGGTTCGTGTGAAAGCCAGCTATTGTTTCCTGATTTCTCTACAGGAGAGAAAGTCTCTATTTAAAAAAAAAAAAAAAAAGCAAGAAAAATAAAGAAAAACTCCGGCTTCTTTATACCGTCGTCATGGAAAGCCCAACAGAGAGTTGGAAAAAAAATTAACTGCTTCTGGAGACCCAAACACAATTAGCAGAGAAAGAAGTTTGACTTCAGAAGGTATCACAAGCCGTGAATGTGCCGAGAATGTACAATATTATATATATAGAATAGAATAGAATAGAATAGAATAGAATAGAATAGAATAGAATAGAATAGAATAGAATAGAATAGAATAGAATAGAATAGAATAGAATAACAGAGTTGGAAGGGACCTTGGAGGTCTTCTAGTCCAACCCCCTGCCCAGGCAAGAAACCCTACACCACTTCAGACAAGGGGTTATCCAACACCTTCTTAAAAATTTCCAGTGGTGGAGCATTCACAACTTCTGGAGGCAGGTTGTTCCACTGATGAATTGTTTTCACTGTCAGGAAATTTCTCCTTAGTTCTAAATTGCTTCTCTCCTTGATTTTTTTTCTTGTCCTGCCCTGAGGTACTTTGGAGTATAGCTTGACTCCCTCTTCTTTGTGGCAACCCCTGAGATACTGGAACACTGCTATCATGTCTCCCCTGTTCTGTTCTGTTCCGTTCCGTTCTGTTCTGTACTGTTCTAATATGGTATATTTGGACCTTTAAAAGGAATATGCACAGTTAAGGATCAGCTACAGGAATATGATTCAGGCAGCTTGGCCAATGCTAGCGTTTCACAGTCTTTCGGCCGAGGAAAATCAGAATAAAAATCAGATTAATAATTTAAGAGTAATATATGCCTCAGCCAACACCATCTAGTTTTAAAAGAATGAATATATAGCTTAACAGTCTGCTGGCTTAATGCCCAGTAGTTGAAGCTAACTTCTGATAAATCTCTTTTTCTATTGTGGGGAGCTGGAAAGTTGATTTTCCTCATCTGTCAAAATGAATCACTTAAGAACCCACATTCTTTGGGAAATGAGCAGTTTTACTTCCGAATACAATGTCTATTTAGGGAAATGTTGTACCTTCCTGCTCTCTTTTTAAGCCAAATATGTTAACTAAATACAGACACACAGAGACACGTTCATTTGACCGTTTCTTTCATAAATTCTGCTTATTTAATTTACAGAGGAAATTAAGAAGAAGGAGGAAACAGAAGGAAGAACACAAAGGAATGAAATTATTCACCTGGTCTAAATTTCTGATTCCAAGCTTCTGAATTTGTTATCTGGGCAGATGCAAAGGTGCTTTTCCAAAAGGCAACTGGTTTTTTTTTCCTTGAAAACATTTCGCTTCTTATCCAAGAAGCTTCTTCAGTTCCGGTGAATGGTAGGGACTGAACAGTTCTGACTGAATAGCGGGGATCGAACCACCATTCAGGCAGAACTGAAGAAGCTTCTTGGATAGGAAGCAAAATGTTTTCAAGGAAAAAAAAAACCCAAGAAAGTCTAGTTGCCTTTTCGAAAAGCACTTTTGGGACAACCATGATCTGGATGATTGCTTATCTCCATAGATATCTAGGTAGACGTGATTGATTGATTGATTGATGAATTGATTGATTGATTGATTGATTATGTGCCACCTTGTGAGATTTAGAGTTTACCTGGTTAGATTTTCTCCAGGATGATCTGACCGTAACGTGGTCTTTCAGCTCTCCCAACAGTGCCCCACCATTATGCGGCGATCGCGTGCGAAGCGCGTGCACAAAGAGAACTGGTAGTAAAGCCGTTTAGAACCCACCACTGTTATACAGTGAGAGAGTCAGACAGAGACAGAGAGAGACAGAGAGACAGAGAGTTAGAGATAGAGAAGAAGGGAGAGAGAGACAGACACAGAGAAATAGAGAGAGGGAGGGAGAGGGAGGGAGAGACAGAGAGAGAGGGGGGGAGGGAGGGCGGGAGAGAGAGAGAAAGAGAGAGACAGACATACAGAGAGAGACAGAGAGAGGGAGAAGGAGGGAGGGAGAAAGAGAGAGAGAAAGAGAGACAGACATACAGAGAGAGACAGAGAGAGAGAAGGAGGGAGGGAGAGACAGAAAGAGAGAGACGGGGAGGGAGGGAGAGAGACAGAGAGAGGGAGGGAGGGAGAGAAAGAAAGACATACAGAGAGAGACAGAGAGAGAGAGAGGGAGGGAGGGAGAGACAGAGAAAGAGAGAGAAGGAGGGAGGGGGAGAGAGAGAAAGAGAGAGACAGACATACAGAGAGAGAGAGACAGAGAGAGAGGGAGAAGGAGGGAGGGAGAGACAGAGAAAGAGAGACAGACATACAGAGAGAGAGAGACAGAGAGAGAGGGAGAAGGAGGGAGGGAGAGACAGAGAAAGAGAGACAGACATACAGAGAGAGACAGAGAGAGAGAAGGAGGGAGGGAGAGACAGAGAGAGAGAGAGAGAAGGAGGGAGAGAGGGAGAGAGAAAGAAAGAGACATACAGAGAGAGACAGAGAGAGGGAGGGAGGGAGAGAGAGAGAGAGAGAGAGAGAAGTTGGTGGAATTCAAGTTGAATATATCAGGGTAAAATTGGAGTAGACAAAGCCCCCATAAAAATGAAATTAATCCCAAGGCTATTACCTTTGTCCCCAATGTGGCAGATATTAGCTGTTTTCAGGAAACCAGAAATCCCTACAAGAGTGCTTTTAAGGTTGTTTTCTTTTTTTTCCTCTTTTCAGGGAGGCAGAGAAAGGCTTAAGTTTAAACTTCAATAAAATCCAAATTTATGTGCATCAGATTTATCACTGGCCTTCCATTATTGCTGAGACTGGCTGGTTTTTTCTTCTTCTTCTTCTTTTTTTCATGAACTGGAATAAGATATAGGCTGTTGCCTTATCAGGCATTTGGTTACTGATGGCAGGGAGATCTTTCATAACTCTTGATAAATTACATTAAGTGCTTTTTCACGTCGCTGCCCCCCCACATAAAACCCACCCAGATGTATTTTTACAGTGACGGTAATACGAGTATAAAATAAGGTTAAAGCATGAAAAAAAATAAAAAAATAATGGGTTCCATAATATCATTAATATTGTGTATGTATTTATTATTAAACTATATATATTATTTATATAGTATTTATAATATTTAATAATATTACTGCTAATAATAATAACTGGTTCCACCCTAAAAAAATCTAGGCTGGCCCTTAGAATATCTGTACATTATCACATTTGTCAATTACAAAATTCCATACCGCTTGCACCCCCAAATACCAGATGGCCAGTGCGCATGTGCTGGAAATCAGAAGAGTAGCTGGCGACGGAGCACGTGCCCACAAAGAGGGCTCTACATGCCACCTCTGGCACGCGTGCCATAGGTTCGCCATCACGGGACTAGAAGATCTCCAAGGTCCCTTCCAACTCTGATATTCTATGTCAGTGATGGCTAACCTTTTTGCCATTGTGTGCCAGGAGTGGGGGGAGTGAGGGGAGGGTCGTGCGCACGCATGCCCATACCCATAATTCTATGTGTCCCATCCCTGTGCATGCGCATGTGACCCTCCTCCAATGGTCCCCCGCTCCTGGCAAGCGATGGCCTGGTGGGCCCAGTAGGCCTATTTTTCTCTCTCCCCCAGGCTCCAGAGCCTTTCTAGGAGTTTGGGGAGGGCGAAAACAGCCTTCCCCCCTCACCGGAAGCCCTCCGGAGGCCGGAAACAGCCTGTTTCCCTACTTCTGGTGGGCCCAGATGTCCTGAAAAATCAGCTGACTGCCCCATGCATGCGCACCAGAGCTGAGCTCGCGTGCCCACCAATATGGCTATGTGGCATGTGTGCCAGAGGTTCACCATCACGGTTCTATGTTCTATGACTTTACGCGGAAGATCCTGTGGATGTTCCTTTACATCCTGTGACGAGACCTTTCACGCCATCAAACAACATCTACCTATCCCAGGGATGGACTCAGTAGACCTATAAAAATGCCAATTTTATTCTAAACATTTGGCCGACTATTAAACAAACCAATTGTTTAAAAGTTATGATATTTATGTAGTTCCGAGTTACCGAGCACATCTAAATTATATTAAAGTAACCAAAATATCTTGACAATCCCCAAGGCATGTGCACAACTTTAGAGTACCCCTAAGAGTTGAAAATTGAGAGTTGAAAGATTTGACGCAGCCCTACCAACAAACCATAATAATAGCAAGGATTTGGGACAAGCAGGCAAATATAGGGTTAAAAAAAAGGATAGGAAAGAAAAATTCCAACTCCTTTTTTGAAAATATTCTCTGATTTTTTTAAAATTTTATTTTTATCCAACCCTGGAACCAGAAATTCTTCCTTGTACAATTTTATTTTTTTAAAAAAAGAACTTGATAGGGACATGATGCTGAAGCCTTAGCTTAAATGTCAAGAGCTTTGGTGAGAAATATAATTGCTGGATATTAAGGTGATTAAATTGTCCTAAATTCCACAGGATATAATTACTGTTTTTAGCAAACATATTCTTAAAGAAATATTGAACAGCAACAGGCTTAACGGAGCACCTAGGCATAACAATTGGCTACTGGGGGGGTCTTATTTTATTTGCATTTGGGTAGAAAACGAGGGGGAGGGGGGAAGAAACTGTAAAATCTATGGGAACAGTAGAGTCTAAATTACATGTCCAGTTTCTTTTTCCATTTGTTGATTTCAAGCTCCATGCTCTACAATAATGTATCAAGGTCCTAAGCATTTTTTTTACTGTGTAAATCCTTCAAAGCTTAACATGAAAAAAAAAAAAAAACAACCAACCAACTAAGTAAAGCTGGTTTCTATATTGTTTGGACATAATGCAGTGCTCAGCCTAAATCATAAGGGAATAAGGCACTTAAAATAGGGTGTCACATTTCGTGGTAATAAATAGCAGATTGATTCAACCTCCCAGTTGATCCCGCCCGTTTACTTATGTACAAGATGGAAAATATAGTACTGAAGCCACTGTGATTTACTCTTTGGGAATGAGACACTCTGTATTAGCTTAAATAATTGCAGGAGTCCAGCACTGACAATTTATTTCAGCCTTAAGCCAACCCATGCTTGGATAAAGTTGCAATGCATACAACACTTGCATTACAGTGTCGAGCAAGCTCGCTGCAGAACCTAAAGACGCTGTTTGTTGTTCCTTGGGGAAAGCATTCATTTTAGCCAGGAGGAGGTCCTAAATTCACGGGAACCGTGTTTCTCGATTTCAGAATGTTTCATTTAGGTGGGTTGCGGGCCCGTATCCTAGGATAGCCCTCCTCAACCTTCCAGCCTTGCCTATTTTATGGATTTATTTATTGCAGAATAACAGAGTTGGAAGGGACCTTGGAGGTCTTCTAATCTAACCCAGTGGTAGGTTTCTAGCAGTTCGCCCCGGTTTGGGTGAACCGGTAGTGTTCTGCCCCAGCTACGGATCCTAAAGAATGTAGCACACACAAACTCCGAACAAAACTCAGTTTACTTCAAAACACAGTCTTTTGCAAATGCAGGCTCTTAATAAAACGTTCTTAACAACCTGCCAGAAATTCCACAGATAAGATAGAGTCTTCCCGCCAGCCAGTGGTGGGATCACCTGACTGGGAGCCACAGCAGAGGGCCCAAAGAGCTGCATGGGGCTCCAGAGCCGCAGGTTGCTGACCCCTGAGTTAAGAGAACCCATAGATTAATGAGTTTTGCACGGAAAAAGTCACAGGTTTAATCCTCCCACATTTGGTAGGATCAGTAAAAATTGGTGTATCCCATCTGGAGGGCAAAGATTAATAGGTGCTGTACTTTTGTTTAGAGAATGGTACTGCATTTCTAGTCAGTTTTGATACCTGTTTAAAGAAGAGATTTAAACACGGTAATGTATCTTCCATCAAATTTCAAGGAAGGATTTTCTTTTCTTGGAGCTAAATCAGAAAAAAAAAAAAACAGGTGTGTGAAACTTCTGGTCACCAGTATACCTGATTGTCAACTTATTGTAATTTTTTTAAAAAAAAATGTTTACCCCTGTTTGTCCGTCCATCCATCCATCCATCCATCCATCCATCTCTTTCTTTCTTTCTCCCTCTCTCTTGTAACTGACATGAAATCATAGATAAGTTTCTTAAAATTTTACTCCTGTCTTGTTCTCTTCTTCTTTTGTCATTTTTCCTGGCCATAATCTTTGGATTTAATGATTCCTTCATCTGCTGCTGTGTATACATACATACATACATACATACATACATACATACATACATACATACACACACACACACACACACAAAACCAAAAATTCAGTCAAGCTCTCTCTATATATATATATTGCTTCACTGAATTTTTGTGGCAGACAACTAGGAGTTCCAGCTGAAAGGTGGTATAGACACTTCTTTTTTTTTTAAATCACTTCAATATAATTATTTGCGGATGTGCATTATAAGGATTGCCAAAGGAATCCCCAGAAGAACAGATGTTTAGGGTTTGAGTCAGGCAATCAATAGTGGGCTGGTTCTTTAATCTGCTAAATTTTTGCTTGACAAAATTTGTCATCCGTCCCTGAGCATGGAGCCAAGGGGGAAAATGCTAGGTACATTACAAGCATTAACGGTTGCCAAAGAAGATCCTGTATATAACTGGGAGGCCATAAAATTCCAGCTGATCTGAACATCAAAGGGTTTACTAGAGAGGGCAAACTTCTAAGAAAAGATTAGATAATGGCCACCGAGGACAGGTGCAATCTAAGGATAGTAAATTGGGTTACAGGAAGTCTCGGGCAAATATTTTGCTTTAGAAAACAAAAAAAGACATGAATTGTCTTCTATTCCCATGAAGTGGTTCCTTCTAAGAAGCAGGTGACAACTAGAGTTTGTGACAGGAAGGGACTGTTTCCATTGTGTTTTGGAAATTCAGTTCTTACTGATTTTATTGTTCTTAGCTGATTGCAGGAACCAGGGAGGGGCCCTGTGCCTTTTTGGTAGCTGACAGGACTTCAGATCTTTGTGAAGAGGCTTAGATGAGATTGAGGTTGGAGTTGAAGCGCCCTTCCTGGGAATTGAAGTACATAAGTCTTAAAGTTGCCAAGGTTGGACACACCTTGGCTGAAGCATTCTGGTGGTGGAAGTCCACAGTTCTTAAAGTTGCCAAGGTTGGACACCCTTGCTGTAGAACCTCTTTTATATATATAATACATTTTTATTAGTTCCTTCATCAAAATATAAAATACAAAGAGAAATTTAAATGAGTTGTTGTTGTTGTTAGTTGCGAAGTTGTGTCCGACCCATCACGACCCCATGGACAATGTTCCTCCAGGCCTTCCTGTCCTCTACCATCCCCCAGAGTCCATTTAAGCTCACGCCGACTGCTTCAGTGACTCCATCCAGCCACCTCATTCTCTGTCGTCCCCTTCTTCTTTTGCCCTCAGTCTTTCCCAGCATTAGGCTCTTCTCCAGGGAGTCCTTCCTTCTCATTAGGTGGCCAAAGTATTTGAGTTTCATCTTCAGGATCGGGCCTTCTAAAGAGCAGTCAAAGAGGTTGATCTCCTCTAGGACTGACCGGTTTGATCGCCTTGCAGTCCAAGGGACTCACAGGAGTCTTCTCCAGCACCATCGTTCAAAGGGCTAATAATGTCCCCATCTAATTCTTCTCCTGAATGCTGCTCCAACATCTCTGGTAGATCAATTTTCCTACAGCCCCTACAGGCCATTTTTGCCCACCCCGACTCCTAGAAAGGCTCTGGAGGCTGGGGACAGCAAAAAACGGGCCTACCATGCCATCACGTGCCAGAAGTGGGAGGAGCATGAGGGGCACATGCACAGTGGCAGGGCGCATAGAATTATGGGTGTGGGCATGCACACACGCGACATCCCCCCCCCCGCTCCTGGCACGTGATGGCAAAAAGGTTAGCCATCACTGGTATAGGCTATAATATTGATCAGAAGAGGGTGTTTTTTTTTAAATTTGGGAAAAACATGTTTTCAAACAGGACATTGTAATGAAATGTGGAGTTATTTAATGAAGCTGAAAGTGCAAAAGGAAATACTTCACTCAGAATGCAACAACAAAACTAGGGATTTTGTTCCCTAGAGGCCAACTACATTAAGATTGATCAGCTCTCTCTCTCAACAGAGGAAGAGGGATATGATACCACTTATCTCCTGTTTACGACAATTGTCCTTTCAGCCGTTCCAAGAAGGTTCCAATTTGCACTCTGATTCAGGTGACCCTGAGCAGACAGATAAACCCTCCAGTGGCCTCAATGACTCTCAGAAAGAGTACTAAAGACCAGATGACTGCAAGGAATATAAATCCTTCCATCCCTCCACCATTCAGTCAGAGCCGAAGAAGCTTCTCAGATGAGAAGTGAAACGTCTTCAAGGGAAAAAAACAAAGCCCAGCTGTCTTTTGAAAACGCACCTTTGGGACAACCTGGATGACTGAGAATCTCCACAGACATTAAACCTAGAGATTCACTGCTACAAGACTTTGGGTGAGGCACAAACTGAGATGGCTTGGAAATGAAATTGGAGAAATTTCTTGAGGACACAAAAGAGAACCTTTAATGCGCTCAGTTGGACCAACCGACAATCAATCTTCCTTAGGTTGTCTCCAGAGGTTTAAAAAATAGGAAGACTGAGAATGCCAAACAAGAATGTTTTAAAGCTAAAACAGAAAATGTAGTCTGTGTGTATGTATATGTCTTAAAGAGTCCTCTTAATGGGAAGCTGATAGCTTAGTGAAATTTACATCTTAATCAGTGTATTTATGATGGAGGGAACTGCATTCACCCATATTACAATAATACAGAGAACCTTCTTAGCTGGTAATTTTCATATTTCTCCCAAGAGGACAGCAGAACGTATTACATTCAACACAAGAGTATCATTTGGCGTACAATATGGTTTCTCCTTATGTGCTAAATAACCCTAGGAACCAAATTCATTTCCGCTGTAAACTGAGAAGCAAGGAAACATTTATTTTAAAATATTTTACAGTAGCTGACATGCACAATATTTCATCCCGTTCCCATTTTAAGTGGGGTTGCAAGCCAGGCCTGGCTGGTATGAAGCAATGTCTCTGATCAGGCTTACAACTGTAGACAGATTTGATTATATTTCTCTCCTTTGATGTTTGGCTTCCTGAGCAATTTTTGCATATAAACATAGAAGTCCCTGGAAATGAGCTCTCCTCCTCTGGAATAAAGAAGCCACCTGAAGCAGTTCAAGAATCGGGTGTCCCATATTCAAAGGGTGCCAAGGCCCGAGCCCCAAATAGATCCATCATAAATGAAATAATTTAGATTTCATTATCTCTGTTGTGATTTTTGTTAGACCAGTTCACACTGCTGAATTAACACCTTCATATTTTTTGCTTTCTAAAAATTTTGTGTGTGTGTGTGCCTTCCTTCCTTCCTTCCTTCCTTCCTTCCTTCCTTCCTTCCTTCCTTCCTTCCTTCCTTCCTTCCTTCCTTCCTTCCTCCCTTCCTTTCTTCCCAGTGGTGGGATGCTGCTGGTTTAACAACCGGTTCGGTGATCGCGCGTTGTGTGCGCGAGCACAGTTTTACAAATACTAACCTTCTGTGTTACGACTTGGGAGTAACACAGCTGAGGCGTGGCAAACTGCTTTGTCATGCCAATCAGCTGAGAAGATAAAGGTAAGTAAAGCGCAGGGGCGGGCTAACCTTATCATCGGAGCGAACTGGTTCACTCCCAGCTGATCGTTGGAGCTACCGAACCAGTCCAGACCGGTAGAATCCCACCCCTGTTCCTTCCTTCCTTCCTTCCTTCCTTCCTTCCTTCCTTCCTTCCTTCCTTCCTTCCTTCCTTCCTTCCATAGATCCGTTGATTCATTTGTCAATTTACTGATCCATTCATCAATCCACTCATCCATGCATCCATCCATCCATCCCTCTCTGTCTCTGTCTCTGTCTCTCTTTCTCTCCTATATCTAACTATCTGGGCCTCAATTCATTTTGAAGAGAGAACTGAGGAATACAATAAGTAGAGTATGCAATCAAAGGGAAGAGTTTGTCTCATATAATTTCCTATCCTCACCCCACCCCCCATGGATTTTCCTTGGGGATGGATCTTTGCTTTTTTTTAGAATTGGAATTCATTATTGTTATGTATTTCCAACATGTCCATGGAGGATGGAGGAGGTAGAGATGGGAGCAGGTCTACCTTCTATTATGTGGTGTGGCTTCCCAAACACCATTTTTTCCCCTTTAGATCTCTTACGGATGCGTCTCCTTTCTCCTTTCCCAATTAATTTCTTCCAGTTCCCTCCATCATAAATACACTGATTAAGATGTAAATTCCACGGAGCTATCAGCTTCCCATTAAGAGGACTCTTGAAAGCATCCCCACACACACACAAACGTACGTACATGCTTCCCCATAATCATTAATCAATGGAGAGATATGTGGTGAAGTTTTACTCATCAATTGTAACTATTTATGACAGTTAACAGAGTTTTATATTTGCCCCCAAACATGTGCTGATCAATCAATTATGCCAGGGTTCACCCTTATGCTAATTGTACATTTTTGTCCTTTAATGCATTTTTTTTTCTCTTATCTCATAGGCTAATGAAAGCTAGAAAATCAATAAATATAAATTATACATGCAAAGAAGGACTGCTGTGAACATAAAGTTTCTAATTAATTGCACTTGATTAATTTATATCCTTTAATTATCTCGCTAAGCCACAAACAGCATAAATATCTCTGCAATCCGGTTATTGCTATGTCAGTCATAAAAAAAAAAGAAAAAGAAAAAAAAAGAGCAGACACAGTAAATCTATGAAATCTTTGCAAAGTGTATTGCCAGAAAAACACGGTATGGAAATGCACATAAAACATAAAAGAGACTTAGCGGAGACACCTATGAATAATTTTCGTGTGACAAATCACCGCTAAATATGGTAGATGGCTGTTTGACTAAGATTATAATGATATTATTAGTTTAAATGTAGCAGGCGGAGGGAGCCGTAAAGTAAAATAAAATGTTTAACCCGCAGGATTACAAAAAGACCAGTTTGAAACATTTGGGAATGAAAATGTTTGAGTTCCATGAAAATGGTGCAACGGGATAGCAAATTGCATACTGATTTTCTGATTAAATGCTCCCCCCCCCACCAATTTCTGGGTATTTATAAAACCTGGAGGAATCAGTCCTTGGTGCTTTCTGAACTTGGCTTGCCCAAGGACTTCTCATTTCAGCCCTGAGCTACAAATATTCTCCTTTATAAATATTTGGATCAAAGGTAAAGGTAAAGGTTCCCCTCACACATATGTGCTAGTCATTCCTGACTCTAGGGGGCAGTGCTCATCTCCGTTTCAAAGCCGAAGAGCCAGCAGTATCCGAAAATGTCTCCATGGTCATGTGGCCGGCATGACTAAACTCCAAAGGAGCACGGAATACTGTTACCTTCCCACCAAAGGTGGTCCCTATTTTTCTACTTGCATTTTTCTACTTGCATTTCAAACTGCTAGGTTGGCAGAAGCTGGGACAAGTAACGGGAGCTCACCCTATTATGCGGCACTAGGGATTCGAACCACTGAACTGCTGACCTTTTGATTGACAAGCTCAGCATCTTAGCCACTGAGCCACTGAGTCCCTGGAATCAAAAGTAAATGATATAATTTCTAGGATGAAACTGAACTTCAAGATCAAGGAATTACCCTCCATCCCACATTTAGAAGAATGGCAGTTGGAATTCCCACATAGTTGAAACAATGAAAAAATAGATGGATTCCCATATGATGTGAAGCTGTAATGTCACTGGATCTGGAATTAACATAATGAGATGAAACCTGTCATTGTCATTTGGGAATAACACTTTATACTTTAGCATTAAGTGATAGCAAGATAATCATGATTTGTTTAGCTCACTATTTATTATACAAACAGTAATAGAATAGCAATGTTGGAAGGGACCTTGGAGGTCTTCTATTCCAGCCCCCTGCTCAGGGAGGAAACCCGATACCATTTCAGACAAATAGTTGTCCAACCTCTTCTTAAAAACTTCCAGTATTGGAGCATCCACAAATTCTGCAGGCAAGTCATTCAAGCTCAGTTAAAACTATTTTTTTAGGCAAATCATGGTTGAAATGAAACTCCCAAGTGAGCAGAGAAGAGCAATAAAGATGATTAGGGGGCTCAAAACTAAAACATATGAAGAACGGCTGCAAGAATTGGGTATGTGTAGTCTAGTAAAAAGGACTGAGGCTGACATGATAGTAGCATTCCAACATTTGAGGGGCTGCCACAAAGAAGAAGGGGTGAACCTATTTTCCAAAGCACCAGAAGGCAACACAAGGAACAACAGATGGAAACTAATCAAGGGGAGACGCAATCTAGAACTAAGGAGAAATTTCCTGACAGTGAGAACAATTAACCAGTGGAACAACTTGCCTCCAGAAGTTATGGGTGCTCCATCACTGGAGGTTTTGAAGAAGACATTTGTCTGAAATATTATAGGGCTTCCTCCCTGAGCAGGCGAGTTGGTCTACTGTAGACCTCCAAGGTCCCTTCCAACTTGGTTATTCTGTTATTTATTGATATATTTTATTCATTTCCTAAATTTATTTGCTACCCATCTCCCCACAAGGTGCCTCTGGGTGGCCTACAGTATTAATAACAATAGTGCTTACACTTATGTACCATTTCACAGCCCTCTCTGTTTTACAGAGTCAGCATCTTGCCCCCAACAATCTGGGTCCTCATTTTACCGACCTCGGAAGAATGGAAGAGATAAAATCATAACAATAAGAATACAAGATTCCAATTCAAAGAATACAAAATGATGATTAATATAAACATAAGTGGCTTATGTTTAACAATAGTTTACTAAGCAAACTTTAGTTTCGTATGAATCTACAATATGATGCTCTTCCTATCACGGGTGGGTTGAGTTTCAGAGTTGAGCTATTCTGTGCAACGCACGCCTAAATTTTGCATGTAAACAATCTTCTGAAGGATATAGCCCTTTATTAAGCCAACCATCTGTCCCAGATCAGAAATTTAATCCACTCAGTCTGGTCAATTTACTGCTTGATCATCCTCATCTTCTGTCGGGAATCAACTTCAATATGTATATCTACAACTTTCATAACTGCGTAAAAAGGACATGGTGTCTGTCTACAGGAAGACACAGACAGAAACCATCTGTCAAAGGCTAATGCAATTTTGTGTTTTGATTTGTTTTTTAAAAAACTTTTCATCTGGGATTTGCCCTTTGCAAAGTAAACCCACTTAACCTTCTGATAAGATTAACAGATATTTGTTTCCATTAAATAAAAGTAACCCAGCTAATAGACACATAATAGTTTTTCGATGATGAGAAAAATATACTTTGATTATTTTTTTTTCAGATTCTTTATGGAATCTTGAAATTATAATGCATAAAAGAATTTCATGGAAGGTTGTCATTCAAAAGAATTGTGACTTTCCAATGTGGAAAATTGCAAAGAGAAACGTTTAATCCAGTAAAGGCAAAGGTAAAGGTTCCCCTCACACATATGTGCTAGTTGTTCCCAACTCTAGGGGGCGGTGCTCATCTCCGTTTCAAAGCCGAAGAGCCAGCGCTGTCCGAAGACATCTCCGTGGTCATGTGGCCGGCATGACTCAACGCCAAAGGTGCACAGAATGCTGTTACCTTCCCACCAAAGGTGGTCCCTATTTTTCTACTTGCATTTTTTTACGTGCTTTCAAACTACTAGGTTGGCAGAAGTTGGGACAAGTAATGGGAGCTTACCCCATTACGCCGCACTAGGGATTCGAACCGCTGAACTGCCGACCTTTCAATCGACAAACTCAGCGTCTTAGCCACTGAACTAAGGAGACCTAATCTAATGCAGGGGTGTCAAATTCAATTTCATTGAGGGCCACATCATTCGGGGGAGGACCGCTGTGATTCAAAGTGATAGAAAATAAACTGGGTTCACCTCAATTTGTTTCTCTCAAGGAAGAAAATTTTGATAATTTTTTCCCCCGCTTAATTTGTAGGGGTCTTTGCATTTACTGTAGTTATAAAGCAGCCAAAGGATCTAACTTTTGAGATAAACTCCTTGGAATATCTCAACAGAAGCTATCAAGATATTAAGGGAAAACCTACTATGCTTTTCCCCCTCAAAATCGGGTGGGGGGGGGAGATTAACTAAGGTGGCTACAGAAAGACAGAAATAAGTTACCAATAAAGGAGAATGGGTGTAGCTCAGGATTGAAGTGAGGGGTCCTTGGTGCTCTCTGAGCTTGGTTGGTTTTTTTGCAGACATTTTACTACCCAACTAGGTAATGCCATCAGTACCAGTAGTCCACAGAAATGTGTAATGGAGAAGGAGAGAATCCACACACGCTCATGGTCACCATAGATGGCCTTTTTGACCCCCTTTTTCAAACCCAGCGGTCTTCTCTGTCCAAAATGTGGACTTGGCTGTCTTCAAAAGAGTGGCCTGTGTCTTTGAAATGCAGATGGACTGCTGAAAAACCAGGTTATTAGCTGATCAGCTGCAGGAATTCTCTTCACCAACATGGCAAGAAAGTCATAAAATGGCTCCAGGCTCACGTGACCGCTGACTCGCTTTGCAACCGAAATTTTGGGTTCACTTGTGGTTGTAAGTTGAGGGCTACCTGTATAAACATTTTTTTGACCCGCTGAAATGAAAAAAAGAAAAAGGATAAATCAAATAAACCCACATGAATGCCACTTCCTAGGTAGTTCATTGTTATTGTCCCTTCGGTTAGAAAAGTCACGGTGCACCATTTTTATTTTTTGCGCGATTTACTTTTCTTCTTCCCTATTTTTAGTGACAAGACCAGATGATTTAAAGGGCATTTTCTCGAAAACCTTTCTTTACCGATATATAAAGACTGTAATAAAGAGAATACAATGTTTTGAAACTGTTTTAAATCTTTCACTCAGCGTTGCTGCTACAGATTTAAAGTGTAGGGATTCTAATCTTACTGCTACTAATTAATGCCTTGGTATAATTGTGCCAACGGGACACTTTGGCACCATAATTACTATCAAAAAGATTCTGGTAGGGAAGTAACATGCCCACATTTATATAGGTAGGTCTTATTGAACAATCACCTTTGTGTCTTGGTGCTTCCAATGGATTTTAACCAAACAAGTGGTTATTTTCTTCAAGAGCCACACAACAGAGGCATAGAGATATGTAATGAAAGACAAAGGTGCATTTTTCAAGAGGCAACTGGACTTTCTGGTTTTCCTTTGAAGACGTTTCGCTTCTCATCCAAGAAGCTTCTTCAGCTCTCTTGGATGAGAAGCAAAACGTCTTCAAACGAAATCCAGAAAGTCCAGTTGCCTCTAGAAAAAGCATCTTTGGGACAACCATGGCCTGGAGGACTGAGAATCTCCCTAGACTCTTTTATCAGTAGTAAGGGTAAGTAGTAAGTAGGGAGGGAGGGAGGGGGAGAGGGAGGGGGGGTGGGATTCAGAAAAATTTACTACCGGTTCTGTGGGCGTGGCTTGGTGGGCATGGCATGGCTTGGTGGGCGTGGCTTGGTGGGCATAGCAAAATCCCCATTTCCTCCCAATCAGTTGGGACTCGGGAAGCAGAGAATAGATGGGGGCAGGGCCAGTCAGAGGTGGTATTTACTGGTTCTCTGAACTACTCAAAGTTTCCGCTACTGGTTCTCCAGAATTGGTCAGAACCTGCTGAATACCACCTCTGGAGAGAGGGAGGGAGGGAGGGAGGGAGAGAGGGGGGGAGAGAGAGAAAGAATGAAACACTGAAGAAGCTTCTTGGATGAGAAGCGAAACATCTTCAAAGAAAAACCAGAAAGTCCAGTTGCCTCTAGAAAAAACACCTTTGGGACAATCATGGCCTGGATGACTGAGTATCTCCATAGTAATGAAGGACACTTCCAAAAATTGTAGGCAAGAGCCTGTAGCCATACGTAAGTTCACTTCCTCAATTCTAGTTGACAAAATTTGGTACACAGATAATCCTCAACTTACTACTACAATTTGAGCCCAACATTTCTATTGCTAAGCGAGATGGTGGTTCAGTGAATTTTGCCTCGTTTTATGGCTTTTCCTGTCCATGGTTGTTAAATGAATCACTACAATTGTTAAGTTAGTAACACAGCTGTTAAGTGAATCTGGCTTTCAAACTTCTCAGAAGGTCCCAGCAGTGGTGAGTTTCTACCAGTTCGCCCCAATAGATGGTTCTATCACCCATCTACTGGGCAAACCGGTAGCCGCTGCGGTGGGAGGCTCCGCCCACCCATCCGGACATCATCATGGACACTCTGTGCATGCGCAGAAGCGCCGTGCACAAATAAAGCGAGCACACGCGCATGCTCACAGTTCCAAACCGGTAGCTAAGGTAAGTGAGAACCACTACTGGGTCCCAAAGAGGAATCACATGAGCCCGGGGCACTGCATCCATCATGAATATTGATTGGCACCAGTTGCCAATCGTCCGAATTTGAATCACGTGACATGACAGTCTTAAGTGTGAACAACGGTCGTAAGTCCCTTTTTTCCCATGCCGTCGTAACTTCACATGGTCACACAACAAATGGTTCTAAGTCAAGGACTTCCTTACCTGGATGAAGAGAGAGGAAGCTTTGTTAATAAACTTGCCTTCTAAACAAAAATAAAAAATCAAGGTGATGCTTCAATCTGCATGAAAGTGACAGGAAACCAATATCTGATTGCAGGTTGTCATCTCGATCGAGGAAAACTAGTGGGAGTGGCTATTATGCGGCAATAATTATAAGGCAATTGCATCTGCAGTAGAAATTCTGTTTATCCATGATATTTCCTGTTTTCTGCAACTCAATTAATCACTGTCTTAATTTTGTCACTGTTTTTCCCCCTTGGTGGAGATGCCTCATTAATTAATTCATTAGAATTCTTTATTAGAATTAGAATTCTTTATAGGCCAAGGGTGATTGGATACCCAAGGAATTTGTCTCCTCCGGTGCTTAAGCTCTCGCTGTGCATGCAATCAACAAGGGATAAATCATGATCATACTCATAAAATACCATCATTGTAAAATGATGTATGATGCAACACTCAGTGATAGTCATAGGATACTAAATAAGCCATCAACCTAAATCATAAGATACAAGCAACAACGTTATAGTCGTAAGAAGAATTAACAATTATTTCTAATTAGTAACATAATTTTAAATTGGATGTTTTAAATTTTTGGGGTTTTAAATTAAGCCAAATTTATTTAATATTTTTAAATTATTTTAAATTGATGTTTATTCTGTTTTTAATTAGGCTGTACACCACCCTGAGTCCTTCGGGAGAAGGGCGGTATAGAAATAAAATTATTATTATTATTATTATTATTATTATTATTATTATTATTATTATTATTATTATTATTATTATTATTATTGTTAATGCAACCTCTTTTGGCAACCTCTAGAAAGCTTACAAAGCAGGCAAAAGCACTTCCGTAAATTAAAAAAATAATCATAAGCAATTAAAGTCACTAAATATTTCCATAAATAAAAATAATCATAAGCAATTAAAGTCACTAAATGCTATGAGCAAATCCATTCCCAGTGATTTCGTGTTAAAACAGAATGGGCAATTGGGTGTGTTCCACCCTGGATTTTTGAAAGCTCAACTTTTCCTTCCATAACTATGCTGATCAGAAGTGTCCAATCTTGCAGGGGGCCTTAGTGACGTGAAAAATCTAGAAGAATCTTTCTGAAAGACCTAGCAGAATCCTTCTAAAGAATCTAGCAGGATCAGTGGCACTATTCAGCTGGTTCCATAGCGAACTGGTAGGGGCGGTGGTGGGAGGCTCCACCCACCCACCCAGACGTAATCACATCCCGTTTTTGACGATCTCCACATGCGCAGGAGGCTCTGTGCATGCACGGAGGTGGCAGGTGCACTCACATTTGCGAACTGGTAGCGAAGAAAAGTGACTACTACCCCTGAGCAGGATCTTTAGATTGAGCAGGATATTTCTGAAAGATCCTAACAGGACCGAAGGATTTCACTTCTCTCAACTGTAGCTCATCAAGAAGAGCAACCAATATCACACACGCACACAGAGAGAGCCTGAAATTTGTATTTATATAAACATTTGTGAATTCTTCAGGATGTGGTGGTCCATCAAGCATCTTTCAAAGTTATACCCTATCCAACCTACAGTGAGAGTGGTGTTCATATCAGAGAGACGTGAAGGAGAATCTTCCATTATTTGTCCCTAGGTTTTTTTTTAAAAATAAGCTTTAATCCTTTCTGTTTCATTAATGAAGCATTTTGCAAATTTTGGTAAGTAGTTTTAGAAAATCCAATTAAATTTGGCAGTGTTCCTTTTTTACTATCAATTTAGAAAATTTTAGTGGAATCTCTTTCGTTTCCTAATTAACTTGTGGTATCACAAAACATCTAGGAAAAACTTCCCTAAAGTGGCCTTCCTTCCTCCCTCCCTCCCTCCCTCCATCTTCCTAACACCTTCCTTCTTTCCTTCTCTTTTTTTCTCTCTCTCTCTTTCTCTCACCTTTTTCTCTTTCTTTTCTTTCTTCTCTCTCTCTTTCTCTTACCTTTCTCTTTCTTTCTTTCTTTCTTTCCTTCCTCCCTCCCTTCCCCTCCCTCCCTTCCTTCCTTCCCTCCCTCCTTTCTTCCTTCTCTTTTTTCTCTCTCTCTTTCTCTCACCTTTTTTCTTTCTTTCTTTTCTTTCTTCTCTCTCTCTCCTTCTCTTTCTCCTGCCTCTTTCTTTCTTTCTTTCTTTCCTTCTTTCTTTCCTTTCTTTCCTTCCTTCCTTCCCTCCTTCCTTCCT
Organism: Pituophis catenifer annectens; assembly: GCF_029215685.1. Taxonomy (NCBI): domain Eukaryota; kingdom Metazoa; phylum Chordata; class Lepidosauria; order Squamata; family Colubridae; genus Pituophis; species Pituophis catenifer. The sequence continues at coordinate 20,851,832 of NW_027256893.1, forward strand.
TCCTTCCAAAGAATAAATTTCCTTAATTTATGGTTTCTGAGAACTTTCACCTCGGTATTAGTAGCAAAATCCATGTGGTGTGCTTAGGAGTCCATGCATACTAAAAAGCATATGCACCTGTCATGTCAGATATCCTTTTGATGCAGCCTCTTCCCCCCTTAAGCTTTTAAGATAATCTCCGAGAAATCATCAAACTATCAAAAGAAATCAATGGATCAGAAAAGGTTCCCATCATTCTTAACAAAAATCCATAACTTTTGCATTTTAATAGAGACACTACAAGACCGTCGAAGTCCTTTTCCTTCTGATGTGCTCCTTTGATTTCACTCTGATATCGCTGAACTCTTGACTCGCCTGAGAAAGGAGATTATTGAATTGTACGTCTCCCTTGGAAGCTCTTGATCACTGAAGGAGCTCGTATTTAAGGATGCTACAGAGTGATCTCCACGGCTGCCTCCTGCAAATTCATGGGGGATTGTCATCTTAATATTAATTGGGTCTTTTGCAAGAATTTCAATACTGCAGGGAGGGGGTTGTCTTGCTAGGGCAGAGAAGAGAAGATTATGTTCAAAGCCAGATAGAAAGACAAATATATTTAGCATAACAATTATGATAATTGCAGAAGCCCTTGGTTGGAGAAAGAAGTCGATCTGATTAAGGAGCACTTCTCTGTGATCAAATATTAATCTATCATCTTCTCACTAGCATAAGTTGAACGTAAGAGGCTTCTTACGGTTTTATGTATTTAGTAGATTGGGGAACGATGAACTCACCATACCTCATAATATGGCCCATTTATGTCAATGCAGCAAAAAAAGAAAAAGAAAAAAATCTGGAAAGACTGTAATCCACTTACATTAAAAGTAGAGACAGAGCGGGGTGGAGTCATAAAACTTCGGCTGAAATGAAAATACAGTTAATCTCCCATGGTTAACTTAAACCCAGTTTTTACCCTCTTGTCATATACACATTATAAATATTTTGTCTTGTTAATAGCAACATAATCTTTTACATCATTATCCTCATAATGAAAACATCCGGACGCAGACTTGTATAACTTCCAGACATGCTTAGTGCAAATAGATTAGGAGTTGATATATGCAGAAATCAGGCTATTATGAAATTTAATTTTAGTTCCAAACACAGATGCATGTGGGTTAGCTCAGTATCTGTAATTAAAATGTTTTATTTCCTGCTTTACGCAGCGAAAAGTCCTGTACGCTATCTAGTAAGCAAGGAGATCTATGCAGAACTATTTACTAACCATCAGGTACAACAAAATGACAGATTCTGATCAACCATTTGGCACTTAATAAAAATCAGTTTAAGGAAGCAAGTCAATCTACGGTGTTAAATCCTCCCTCAAAAGTCAGATTGGTTGCAGTTTAGATAATATTTAATTGCAGGCACGATAACATAACATGTAATGAGCATGCAAAGTAATTATTAACAAATTCAGTTAAATGCATGGCTTCATGGGTAGAATGGGATATTATCTGGGCATATATTGAAGGAAAAGGGTTAAGGCAAAACTTATGGGAAATGATCTCACTGCAAAATACTAATTTCAGTTGGAGGAGAATTCAGTTGTCGATATTTTTCTGTCTCTCTCACACAACTAACAGGGTACATAAAGGCTCAAGAATTCATAGAAAACACATTTGCCATGCTTTGAAAATAAATACATCTTTATTACTCTGCATATTCCCTGCTTACTTGACATCTTAATTTTCATATGTTCCCCCATCAAGGACAAATATCTACATTTTGGGGAGGATTGAAAACAGGGAGATATTTTTTATATCTGTTCTTGCATATGCACAGCTCACGTGATGAGGTTGTAATCTAATATAGCCTTACCTTGGAAACAAGTTGCAACTGAGTCTTACTCTCAGATAAATGTGCTTTGACTTGGACATGCGTTTAAGAATAATGCTGTTTTCCCCTTTCTCCAGTTCTGTTATATTGCCAAAGATTGATACATCTTCCTTATTTAGAAGGTTTGACAAAATCACACCGAAATTTAAGAAGGTAGTTCTGCCAATGGAGCTTTATCTCCTAGAGGAGTTAGGTTGCTGTTTCTAGCTTTATTATCTTTTTAGTCTGTTGACTGTGACCCGATAATCAAGATGATTTCATAACAATCCAAATTAAATTATGAAATAGGAGGGCATCCTTCTCTGTTTCTAAAAGAAGCATTATGTTTCTTTAAAAAAAGAACATTTTTAAAACTCATGTTTGGGTCATTTTGTTTTTCGAGGTAAAGAGATAACGTTGAAAATATGGGCATGAGATAAGATAGTATAGCCTGTAATAAAGGAGAATATTTGTAGCTCAGGGTTGAAATGAGGGGTCCTTGGTGCATAAATTCTCACCCAGAAAAGCCAATTAATTCGTTTGATAGAATCTTAAAAAGTTTTTTTTTTAATGATCATTTTATCATTTACCATTTTTGAGAAGTTTGCTATCATTATTCTCATTCAGGAAAAAAAAATAAGAACATTTTAAATAATTGAGAAACGGTTCCATTCAATTTTTTTTTTTTTTTTGGTTTAAAAATCATTCTAATGCCAACTTTTAATTTGCATTCTCCATTTGTATTCTGTTGCACATCTATTTCATTGCAGATACATCACGGCAGCCAATCTTCCACATGTTGAATTTCTGAACATTTGTTTTGGAATGCTACTTTTAACATTAGAATGTATTCCTAACTGGAAGATAGTCCCTGGTAAATACCTAGATGACATTCAAAGCATCACTTACAAGTGGAAGATAGTACCGGGTGTAAGGAAATTTAGAGCAGGAAGGTGAACGAACAAAATGCTTTGTGCAGAATTATTACCTACCTTTAGCAACTAATGTGTATTTTAAATGAAAAGCGGTTTACTTATCCAGTTCGATGTTCTAAACTTCTTTTGTCTTCCCAAATTACCAATAGCACAAACATACACACATGCCACACTATATCATATTTTAGGTAAGGGTTAAAAGAAATATATATGTAGAGACAGGGAGGGAGGGAGGGAGGGAGGGAGAGAGAGGGGGGAGAGAGGGAGAGGGAGAGGGAGAGAGATTTCCATACCATTCCATAACAATGTAGTTTTCATTCCAAATTAAATCAAAGTGTTACATTAAATTTCATTGCCATAAATATCTATAGAGAAAAAAAAATTCACATCCCACCCTTTATTATTCTGTGCATTTTATGGAGCATGATCTTGCTTTTCATAAAAACAAACTAAATGAAAAGAGGGTCTGTTATCCTTCTGTTTTCTCAACTCCTCTAAGCAACAAGTTTAGCCTTAAAATTTTATCGCTGTACCAACTCAGACAGTCTGTTTTTCAAAGGCCTCTTTTCAAACATTTTGTAAAGAAAGACCCTCGGTGATCATTTGTACGTGATAACGAAACAGTTGTTCGAGTTTTTAAAGGGGAGGAAGGAAAAAAAAAAACCTCTTCGATTTTGCATATTGTTTACATAAGGGCAATAAAACTCTTTTTATTTGTCTCTAATTTATGACAGTTCGAATGATGGGATTGTTTTGTATGAAGGCTTGTCCACTTTAGAAAAACGTCAGCTTCTGCACTTCAATTTATTTCTCCAGACTGGGAAGAGAAATAGGAAAAAAAAGGATTTTTTTAAAGGAGTAAACAATACCTCCTACACACACACACACACATATACATGCATGCTGCCATGTCTGAAGATATAAAGTGCAGAATGACACATGAAGAAAGACACTAAGCTAATCAACCAATTTACCAATTTCCTTCTGATCTGATGGAAAGAATTGTTTCCCGTCTTGGCAGATTTTTCTTTTATTCCATCCTGACTGAAGATTTCAACAACTAGTTCTTTCTCTGTCTTGGATCTGTTTAATGTGCTTTTTTCTTCTTCTTTCTTTCTTTCTTTCTTTTACTGGAGCCCTGAATCTATTTCCTGAAACAATGCTGTATACATATCTCCTTCGCCAGTTGCTGAAACAGATCGCTATTTGTTTACGATCAGAAATGCTTGTCTTATGGCATGCATTAAAAGGCAGGGTACTTGTCACGGCCTAATACAGCTAAATTGAAAATCTTGGAATGATCCAATTTACAGTTGAAATTATTTGCATTTTCACCCTGGTCTTTTTCTTTCAACTCTTAACGAAATTCAGCTGAGCATCTTTCAACTATGAGGTTGCCAACAAAGAAAGAAGAACAGAGGAAACATATATTACATTTTTGATGCAGTTATCTTATTGGCCTCTTTAAGGGAATATTTGCACGAGGTAGAACTGTTAAATTAATGGACTGTTATGCATTTGCATTCTTTTTAAATATATATATTCTTTCCTGTTCTGTACTAAGAAAAATGAATAAAACTTCGGCTGCAGATATTGTTTATAGTTCTCATCACCTGTTTGTTTTGTTCCTCCCTGCTCAGTATGAACAAAAGTGTATTTTGGAATGAGGAGTATTTACCTTTATTGGATACAGTCAATCACTATCTCAGATTAAATTGACATTGTGCATCCACATTGTAGATTACGGAAAAAACAAATGCATCGTACATTTGATATTTGAAGGATGGAAACCCTGCCAGTAAGTCTTCCAAGCCAAAGGAAATCACTTCTTAATCCTACAAACATTTGTTTCAACTCCAAAATTGCATTAGAAACTTTTAGTTATAGTAAACTCTACTCACCCATTAACAATGGAATTTTATATCATGCTTTCCAGCACCATCTGCTGGTTTCAAGGATTAAGGAATACTAGTGCCAAGGAACTGGAGTTTAGTTTTGTACCTGAGTCTGAGTATTTAAAAACATCGGCCATTTCATTTCATATGATAGATATAATCAGTGGTGGGATTCAGCCAGTTCGCACCACTTCGGGAGAACCGGTTGTTAATTTTCTGAGCAGTTTGGCAAACTGGTTGTTGGAAGAAATCATTAAGGCAGAGAACCGGTTGTTAAATTACTTGAATCCCACCACTGGATATAATCCACTTTAAAAACCAACAGCAAAAAACCAGAGCACTATCTCATTCTTGACAAAGGTTTTCTGTTCTCATATGACAGATTTTGATTATTTCCTTCTAAAGATAAGTGTTTAAGGAAGTCCATTTGAAAGAATTTTAAACCAACCTTAGACAGGAAGGAGGAGGAGGAGGAGGAGGAGGAGGAGGAGGAGGAGGAGGAGGAGGAGGAGGAGGGAAGGGAGAAAGGGAGAAGGAGAGAAGGAGAAGGCAGGTACTGTTTACAGGTACTCCTCAATTTGCAACCGTAACTGAGCCTGAAATTACAGTCATAAATCATACTGGTCATTAAGTGGATCATCATATGACCAATCCAATTAATTATTTATTTGTTTATTTGTTTGTTGTTTATTTATTTATTTTTGCATAAATGCAGGTCGGTTGCCAAGCTCCCAAAATGCAATCAAAGAAGGGGGAGGGGAGTGCAGCCATTATAACTTCAAACCTGGGTCGTAAAATCCCTTTGAACGGTTGCTAAGCAATTGGTCGTAAGTCAAGGACAACCTCTATGTCCCAAACGTTTTACTACATGTGGCGGGGGGAGGGGAAGGGAGAGTAAAAGAGGATAAGGAAGAGGAGCAACCCAAAAAAATGGATTTTAGTTGTTTGTATTGGAGTGAACAAGAATATCATCCTATCGTATATCTTTACAAATTAAAACTGTCAGTTTTTTATTTCCCCCACACTTATCTGGTTGGAAATTTTACTGAACTGTCTCATTGAGTGCCCATCCTTCTTCTGTCATGTTTTGCTTCCAGGGAAATTAAATACGAAGTATAAGAAGCAAGATACACAGCAGGTAAGAACATTAGAAACCTATTACAGGAATCTGGCAGTCCTGAAAGTTTCTTTTTTTTCAATTCGTCGAAAAGTGGATTGTGTACCTTTGTGTACTTAGGAAATATTTTAGGCCTCCCCAGAAACGTTCTCTATTTCCACTTCGGAGTCATGAAGGAAACCTTTTTGGCACGATGCTCCAAACTCAGCAAAGCGGGCTGGGACCGTGTTATTCCTAATAATTCCAACAGAGGGCTTGGGGCAGCTCCGAACATCTGGAACGGTTTTGATTTAATGGCTATTTAAATACACATCTCTATTTAAAAATAGAATAGATGTCCAGAGAATCTTGCTGACTTGAAGCTTGTCCTTTAATTTTCTTACCATTTTCCTTTCTTTTCTTTTCTTTTTTTCAGGCATTGCTGCTCAAGGAATATACCCCACACAGGGTTCAGAGTGGGTGGGTGGGTGAGTGGTTTGCTTACCAGACCTGTACCCCCACTTGTTGCTCAACAAGCAAAGTTATTGTTACTCGATATTTCTATCTTGATTTTCCTAAGTTGAATTGATGTCTTAAGCCGCATTGACTGCTGGATGTTGAATCTCTATTCAACGTTTTGGTCTTGGAAGGCCCCACTGGACTTTTTTTTTTTTTTAATTTGATTTATATGCCGCCCTTCTCCGGAGACTCAGGGCGGCTTACAATGTGCTCAGCAATAGCCTTCATCCTTTTGTATATTTATACAAAGTCAGCTTATTGCCCCCACAAACTGGGTCCTCATTTCACCTACCTTAGAAAGGATGGAAGGCTGAGTCAACCTTGAGCCTTGGCGAGATTCGAACCCTGCAGTAATTGCAGGCAGCTGGTCTTAAGCAGCTTAATAACAGGGTGCCTCAAACCCTTGTACTACCAAGGCTCCTTGATTGAGATGAACAAGAGCCTTCCTTGAATTGGTGCACTTTTCACACCTAAACCTTTAGGGCAAGTGACCGGCATTCTATTACAGGTAGTCCTCGCTTAAAAGCTAGTTGCTTAGTGATCATTGAAACTTATGACAGAACCCACACCTGGCTTCTGGAATTATGATGGTGGCACCTCCCCCACTGTAGACTCATGACTACAATGGGGGAGCATTTGGGGCTCTTAGCAACTGTCTCACTTCTATGACCGGTTAGATGAGAGAGGAAGGGAGGGAGGGAGGGGGAAGGACAAAGGGAAGGAAGGAAGGAAGGAAGGAGGGAAGGAAGGAAGGAAGGAAGGAAGGAAGGAAGGAAGGAAGGAGGGAGAGAGGGAGAGAAAGGAAGGAAGGAAGGAAGGAAAGGATGGAAGGAAGGAAGGAAGGAAGGAAGGAAGGAAGGAAGGAAGGAAGGAAGGAAAGAAAGAAAGAAAGAAAGAAAGAAAGAAAGAAAGAAAGAAAGAAAGAAAGAAAAAAAGAAAGAAAGAAAGAGGCAGGAAAAAGAGAAGGAGAGAGAGAGAGAAGAAAGAAAAGAAAGAAAGAAAAAATATTTCTTCCGGAATTTATAATTCTGATTGCTTCCCTTCAAAAGAATGCAACCCACCTTGACTGTTTCAATATCAGTGGAGACAAGGAGAAGCATCTCAGACCGATCTTAATCTGGTGACCTTATTGCAGAGTTGAGATGTTCTGTGTCTTGGATGAACCACCAGAAAGAGATTTCTCATGTCCATCTCCCGATGTGGCACCAGGAGAAAGCATTTTTCTCTGAATGCTGTGCCAGGTGGGTGGCATTTCAAATTACCTTGACAAAACCTGCTCCCATTATCTTCCCAGCCTCTGGATTTTTATTTTTATTTTTTAGCAAAAACAACAAAGCCATCTCCTCTCCAGAGTCCTTTAAATTGGATCCTCACCAGAGCTCAACGCCCCACTGGAAATTCTCCCTGACTTCTGATCACTTGCCTCCCAATTCCTGACCTTCTTACTGAGATCAGCTTCAAATGGCTGTGGTTTAATGAGATAATTAATTCAAAGCCGAGGCTCATGGATTGCTCTTTAACAGTTAACGTAGCCGATGGCGCGTTCGTTCCTTCCATAGGTCATTATGCTTGTTATTCAGCCTGTAGCTGATTCTCAAAACGGTTCTGTGAGGTGACGGAGCGAAGGAAGAGATGGTTTCCTGTGATGAAAGTAGAAAGGGGTGAGGACCATCTTATGTCGAACTTTTGATGGACATTAGGAGATTTCCTGAAAGGCAGGACCAACCACTTGTGCTGGAAGTCTAAATTCTTTCAATTACATGTTGACCAGAGCAATGATTCACTCATTGGCAACCTCCAATCTCAAAAGACTATGGTATCGTGCTCTGGAAAGAGATCCTAAAACAGAATCTGGTGTGACTAAAAAGGCCAATTCAAGAGTGGCAATCCCTTCCACACTGAGGACAGATACATTCTGTCCCCTGCCCAGCCCCCAGATTTTGCTGATTCCGGGACTGCCTCTTTGTCTTGGCCTGCTGAATAAGTGTCTCTTCGAATTGGAGAAGGCCACGCTGCGTCTTTAGCCTCCAAGCTGAACAATTAGATGTTAATGTCCATTCCCAGGGCCTTTAGATCCTTCTTGCAAATATCCTTACATTGCAGCTGTGATCTCCCTCTGAGGCGCTTTCCCTGCACTAATTCTCCATACAGGAGGTCTTTCGGAATCCGACTATCAGCATTCTCACGACATGCCCAAGCCAGCATAGACGTCGCTGTTTCAATAGTGTATACATGCTAGAGCAATGATAGCTTTGCAATTAAATCATTTTTAAAAACATACAGTGGTACCTCAGTACTTATTGTTAATTGGTTCCCAGGAGGCGCATTGAGTACCCAAAACAAACACATTTTTCCCATAAGGAATAATATAGTGAGTCACAAGGCAGGCAATACCAACAAATTCTAGCTTGTGTGTTGAGTACTAAACAAACAATGAGTACCAGGACAACATTTTTGCATCAAAATGCATGGAGTACCAAATTCCATGAGTTTCAAAGCAGTTCAGTACCAAGGTACCACTGTACTGTACAGCAGTGGCCAAAATTGTGGAAACCTTTTGGGAAAAGTGTAAATAAATAAATAAATAAATAAATAAATAAATAAATAAATAAATAAATACCACTTTTTTTTGGGGGGGGGAGTTTCAAGATAATCCTATTCCACTGCTGCAATGGCCTAGGAATAGCCCAGACCTTCACCCAATTGAAAATCTATGGAGCCGACTAAAGAATCTTGTTAGTCAGAAGTGACCCAGCAATAAAACCCAGTTCAATCTTGGTTTCACATGATAACAGCTGCAGAACTAAAAGACTTGGTTCACTCCATGGGAAGATGTTGTAAGGTGTAATTCATGCTAAAGGTTACCCAACTAAATATTAACTGACATAATGATAATTTTTGTATCTCATTATTTCTACCTATTTCACTTTTCTTCTTTATACTGTTAACTGCTATTCTAATAGCAAATCCTTCATAAAAGTTATCGCATTACATTCTTAATTAAATGATCTTTCCATTGATATATAATTTTATGATACTACTTCCCCCCAAAAAATGGTGCTATTAGCTAGTTTTAGAAAATACTCTTTTGTGTATATGTGAGCACTGGTTCAGACTTTCCATCAACACAGCAGTGAAATCCAGTTACGGGACAACAGCCATCAAGAGATGGCTAACACACCAGTGATCTTCCTCTCGTTGACTTGATTGTGAGTGTGTCTACGCAGTGTGTTCCATATGACACCAGAAAGCGCTTGTCCCAGACAACAAATTCTAGGAGATGGAAATAATGGAGCAGAGGAGAGGTCTAAAGAATTGATCAAGTCAATGGGGAAACCAGATTCACTTAAAAACCGTGTTATAATTTAACAACTGCAGTGATTCCCTTATGGCCATGATGGTGGACCTATAGCATGCATGCCAGAGGTGGCACACACTGCCATCTCTGTGGGCATGCGAGCCGTCACCCCAGTTCAGCTCCGCCGTGCATTCCCGGGTGCCTCCCGTCAGACAGCTGGTCTTCAGGTCTCTGCTGTGCATGCAGTGGACCATACTTTGGGCACTTGGTCCAGAAAAGGTTAGCCATCACTGCCTAATGGCAAGAAAAGCCATAAAGTGAGGCAAAGCTCACTTAACAAATTTCTCACCTGGTAGCGTAAACTTTGGGCTCAGTTGCGGTCATAAGTTGAGAACCACCTGCATTTGCCATTTTTCCAGATGTTCAGACCAAAATATTGCCACTTGACCTCCTCCTCCTCCCCCTCCTCTCGTTCTGTTAAGGATGCAAAAGGACTTTCTCTAGGGGGATTTTGTGGGGCAGCTCAGAGCAGGAGTTACCTCCAGTTCTAGCTCGTAGCTTCCAAGGGAAATTTGCGTTATTCCCTTTTTAACTGCCGCTCTCAATTTGACATGCAGACACACGATGAATATCAAAGTATTATCGTAATCTACATCAGGGAGCCTGTCAGGAAATTGTTGGGAAAATAAAGTGAATCAATAGCATGTCAAGAAAATCAAATGTGGAGAGGGGGAAAACGCTGAATATTCATGAACCCGGTTTCAAGGGGCTGCCAGAGATTTAGAGAAGGCAAAGCAGCTTGTGAGATTGTTCAACTTTCTGGGAGATAGGATATGATTTAATGTCTTTCAGGTTCACTTTCAAAATTTCTTTCGAAAAAAAGATTGGGGGACTTGGGCAACATAGTCATAGTTGGAGGTCAGATAGTCCTCAACAAATGACTGTAATCAAGCTTACCTGTTAGTCATAGCTCCTGATGGTCATTCACCAAATTTATTTTTGCAGCAGTCATTAAGCGAATGCGGCAGATGTAAAACCAGTGCAGCAGTTGTAAAATGATTACTAAGGTAGTTAAACAAAACCATCGTTTGCAATGGCATGGTTTTGCCAACAACTGGAAATCGCTTCCAGTTTTGGGCGAAACTGTCATAAAATGCAGTCATGTGACCACAGGACACTGCAGATGGCCACAAAACACAGCCATATTACCAAGTAACCAAAATTACAGTCACATGACCAGAGAGGAACCCACTGAACATCACTTCAGAACTGCTTCATAACTCTCTTTTTTCAGGAGGGCATAACATCAAACCATCGTTAAGTGACTGTTTGTAAATTGGGGTTGCCTATAGAATGCTCTTGCATGTGTTTAGTGAACTAGTGGCTCAGGAATATGGGTGAATGTCCTACTTTTCATTGGGAACTCCTTTCTTCTATAAACTACAGTATCTCAGCTTTCCACATTTCCATTAAGCTTTCATGAAGTCACAAGAAGAGTCAACAGAACAGATGTTCCCTCTTGGGAGATTATTTCAGACTGGGAAGTAGGAACAACCAGGGAGACACAGAACAATAGGAAGAGGTGTCACCGGAGACAACCTGCGCTCTGGCATCTCCAACCCTCAGCCAAGCTCAAAAACACCTCCAAGAGAAGGACAGAAGAAATGTAAGTCACCTGACCATGGGAGGTGAGCAATGGAACTTGGGAAGCAAGTTGTAACTTCCTTTTTCCAGGTAGACCACAATCTTGAATGGTCATTAAGCAGCCAGTCATAAACCAATGACTATTTGTAGAGTGCTCTCATGTGTGTTTAGTGAACAAGTGGCTATGTCAGGCCTGGAAGCCATATTATGAATTGGGCCTTCAGGTCTGCCACATTTGATGCTGTGGGAAAATGGGAGGGGGGATTATATGGAATATGGGAAATATATAGTCAAAATAACATTCCTTTCTCAGAGAGTCAAGGACATCGTGCCCTGCAAGGTGTCCTTGCATCTCCAGCTGGGATGGTGCCTGATTGGACCACGTGACGGGCATGTGGATGCTGGGCAGGGACTTGGACTTTTGTTTGGGTGGGGAAACCTGGAAGCTTTCAGATTTGGGTTTTCCCAGATGTGCCAATATGCCATCTCTAATAAAATGGAACTTTGAAGAACTTCTAGCCTCTGAATCTTCTTTTGTTGGGGGTGTTACTTGGAACCCTGACAGCTAAGGAATTGGGGAGGGGGTGAGCAGGACATGAAAGAACTTCTCAAGCATCCTCTTCTGAAACAGAGAAACAGAAGCCTGTAAGAAGTCACCAAGCACATTTTAGCAGAGAATTCCTTCACAACCTGAAATCACCGGGACAGACTTTACTCCTTGTTTCATTTTCAAGTAATCATCTTCCTACCTCCTTCCACATTAGTGCTGCAAGACTTAGGTTTCTTTCTTTCTCCTTGTCTTCACCTTCCTCCTTGGGAACATACAATTAGGATACAATCAGGCAACAATATAGCCAGGTTAACTCATTTGGAGAGCATGTGAGCAAATACCAGCTATCCAGCCTTTCACGGAGTGCCAACTTTCTCACCATTCTTAAGTAACCGAAGGAATAATAATTTCAAAACAGCTTAAGGAGGGGGGAAAAAAAGACATTTCATTTAGGTTTGTCAAAACTATCCCACCTTGGCAGCCTATTGAATTTCAAAGAGAGGATGAAGTTAGCTTATGGTCCACCTTAATCCAGACTTTACAATTCGGAGAACAGTTCAATGGGAGCATTTGGCTTTTAGAGCACAGCCAACAGAGAAATGGGCCATTCCATTTCTTAAAGCAAGGTTTTATGAATTCTCAACAACGTTGAGTTGCGTGGACTTCAACTCTCAGAAGTCCTCAGCCAACATTGAGAAACTCTGTCCTAAAGTGTTGGAGCAAAAGTTTACCTAAATTCTGTTTTTTTTTTTTAAATCTAATGTTCTATCTCACCATTACTTGGTAGAACAAGTAGGGCTGGAATTATACTTAAATCAAAGATGCTTACTGTATGTCCACATTGCATAATGGAGACCTCAAAACAGCCATGATCATAACTTGGGTCTTCCAATTCAGCCAACTGATGATCCCTCTCCACAAGGTGAGATTCACTTACCATCCATACCGGTTCGCAAATGTGAGCGTGCACGCTCGCTCACTCCGCTTGCATGTGCCTCCTCTGCGCATGTGCAATGCTCGTGCATTACATCCGGGCAGGTGGGCGGAGCCTCCTGCAGTTGCCGCTCCAGTTTGCCCGAACCGGAGAGAACCGGCTGAATCCCACCACTGCCTCTCCTTGAACTGATTTCATATGGTTTCAGATTATTCAATTAGTCTTCCAGCAGCAATGTTTTATGTGATGACTCGTTGTATGACTACATCAATTTATGATTGAAAGTTCAATCCCAAAAGTGGTCATAAGATGAGGTTTCTTTGCATTCATGGGCTGTTGTTCCTCCTGGATAGGTGGAGCTATCAAACATGGCTGCCTTTGCCTGGCATTAAACCTCCTTGTTCTGTTATGTTTCATTAAGTTTTTGGCACTGTCTTTTATCCTTTGTGTTAACTTTTGACTGACTGGAATGTTGGCCCTTCTCCAGTCAGACAGCCACTGTGACTATTTTTTTTGGGCAGCTCAATTGTTTGTTGGATTCTAAACTGGCTGCCCTGGGTGAGAAAACATGTACTTGTTAAAACCTAAAGAACATTTAGTGCATCTGTCACTGTTAGAAACTGCCAGCCAGGGTAGAAGGAGGGGTCAAGTGAGGGCCTAGTTTGGTATCCTTGGGAAGAAGCCTTACCTGATTGTTCCCAGGGGCAGGCAAGCAATCTTTGATTGATTGATTGATTGATTGATTGATTGATTGATTGATTGATTGATTGATTTAGTCAGTCAGTCAGTCAGTCAGTCAGTCAGTCAGTCAAGCATATATTAAGATAACAGATAAAAGCATAAACATGATTATGAATACATGAAATGGATACAAATAAAAAGGGATATTAGGACGGGGACGGTAGGAACGCTGGTGGGCTTATGGACGCCCCTTACAGAGCTCTTAGGAATGGGGGTGAGGTCAACAGTAGACAGTCTAAGGTTAAAGTTTTGGGGGTTTGGGGAAGTAACCAAAGAGTCAGGTGGTGCATTCCAGGCATTGACCACTCTGTTACTGAAGTCATATTTTCTGCAATCGAGTTTGGAGCGGTTCACTTTAAGTTTGTATCTATTGTTTGCTCGTGTATTGTTGCGGTTGAAGCTGAAGTAGTCATTGACAGGTAGGACATTGTAGCAGATAATTTTGTGTACTACACTTAGGTCATACCGAAGTTGGCGTAATTCTACGTTTTCTAAGCCCAAAATTTCAAATCTGGTGGCATAAGGTATTCTGTTGCGAGCAAAGGAGTGGAGGACTCTTCTTGTGAAATATCTGACATTAATCTGGTGAGATTAATGTCAGAGGCAAGCAGCCAGAGCCACTTGTGAATAACAAAATATTATCTACCACCTATGTTACAAGAATCTCATCAAACTGCTTGCCTTCCCTTGAGAATAACCAGATAAGGCTTCACAGATCTTAGAGGGGAGGTCAAGTTTATGTCACTTGTAGCTCCAGAAGAAATCTAAGCTAGGCCCTCACTTGATCCCATCTTTCCAGCCTGACTGACAGTTTCCCAATAATCACCTACTTTTCATATTTTCTCCATTTATTTATTTATTTATTAGTCCAATTTATTTGCTGCCCTTCTCCGTAGAGTCAGGGTGGCTTACAATGCGTTATAGCAATAGCCTGCATACTTTTTTGTATATACTTGCTTGTTAGGGCTTTCGGGGGCCCCTAAGCAGTGTTGTTCTATACAAAGTTATCTTATTGCCCCCACAATTGCCCCCTCAATTTACCTTCGAACTTACACTAATTGCAGGCAGCTGGCAGCTAAGTGCTAGCACTTAACAGCACTTTAGTCCGCTGCACCACTGAGGCTCTCGGTGATGTGGGGGAGGTAATTTGGGGCAGGTGAAGACGGTGACAGAAATGACGTTGAGCAGGATCAGAACTTCCGTTCAACTTTTCCACGGAGTCCCACCAGTAGTGGGTTCCACTTACTTTCGCTCCTGGTTCGGAATTGGGAGTGCGCATGTGCACGTGCTTTGCTTTGTTCATGCGCGATGACATCCGGGTGGGTGAGCGGAGCCTCCCACCACCGCCACTACCGATTTGCCTGAACTGGGGAGAACCGGTAGAAACCCACCACTGAGTCCCACTCTCCTCTTTCAAGTGGAAATAACTTTTTGAAAACGTAAGTGAGATTTCAGGGCATTTTTTCCTCTGACCTCCCAAACAGTAGTAGTAGTGTTACTCCCACAATCCTCTTGCCAAGAAAATACTTCGCTTCTGCATTGGCATCCTGTGGTTATTCCCCACTGTACTGGCAGCTGATCACACTAGAGAAGCTAAGAACTTTGCTTCTGGTACTACATCTGGAGCAAATTACTATTCTTTGACCCCCGTGTAGGAATGAAATCCAGTTAGAACTTTTCAAATCTTTGAGGTTGGAAGGTCTGGAGTCGCTCCTAATGAGTCTGCTGAGCGCTGGCATCAAAACTCCTTCAAAACACACATTTGTGTGCACATACACTTCTTTCTTTAAAAAATCCCTAATAGCAAAAGCATCATTTAAAGATCATTTCCGGAATTGTTTTGCCCACATTATGCAAAATCACCAAAGCCATTGGCCGCAACCATGTTGGAGGTAGAAATTTTCGAAGGCAAGCAAGCCTTTATAGATTCCTGCTTTTTTTTTTCCCCCCCCCAAAGTCTGTCTCTAAGGACCGTTTGAATCTATATTAATTTCCTTTCTGGCAGTTATGCGGCTGCATATGAACTGCACTATTTCACTTTTAATCTGTCAGTAATTTAGTAATGTGCAAACTAATTATGCAAGATATTAATGTAATCGGTTTGGGGAGCTATAAAATCAATGTGTTTTTACAGACCGCGTTACGGAGAACTGCCTTATTATAACATGTCAGTTACTGATCATATGCAGGGTTTCATTGATGTGTTAATATAAACATAACCATCCATCCTTTTCAATGACATATTCATTACATTTTTTTTAAAAAAAAAAAACAGATTCCAACTGTTTCTTTTCAACAGTTGTGCTTATTCTCTGGCTTCTAACCCATCTAGCAGAATCATCTTATTTGTGGTTAAACTGCAGATCTGAAGTTCTACATTCAGATACCAAATTCTGTACCCAGACAAGACGATGGAGAATTCCTTAGATCCAGATTCTTCTCTCCTCAATTAGTTTCCATCCATTACTTCTTGTCCTGCCATCTGGGGCTTTAGAGAATAGGTTGTCCCCAGCGGTGAAATCCTCTGTGGATTCCCACTGGTTTACTGCCCATGCATGCACGGGACACACCAAAAGCATGCATAGATAGATAGATAGATAGATAGATAGATAGATAGATAGATAGAGTAGGTAAATAGATAGATAGATAGATAGATAGATAGATAGATAGATAGATAGATAGATAGATAGATAGATAGATAGATAGATATGGTAGGTAAATAGGTAGATGGATTGGTGGATGGATGGATGGATGGATGGATGGATGGATGGATGGATGGACAGACAGATCAGATGATCTATCAACAACTCCGAAAAAAGTGATCATTTTTCACACAACCATTTCAGCATCCCCATAGTCACATGATCAACTACCTCATATTTATGACGGTTGTGTTGTCCCAGGGTCACGTGATCCCCTTTTGTGGTTTTAGACAAGCAAAGTCAAAGAACCTCAGTGATTCACTTAACAACGGTGACAAGAAAAGGTTATAAAAAATGGAGCAAAATTCACTTAACCAACGTCTCAGATATTGAGTTAAGGAGTAGTATTAGTGACGAGCTGCTGCCGGTTCGGACCAGTTCAGGCGAACCGGTAGTTCCAACCAGCAACTGGCCCCGCCCACCCACCCTGGCGCTATCCTGTATAATCACCAGTTATTCGATGCCGCACACATGCGCGGAAGGCTCACACTCACATTTTCGGTTCCGGGTCGACCGGTTGTTAAAACCGGCAGCAGCCCACCACTGAGTACTATTGATCCAACAACGAAGCTGGGGCGAGAACATGGCGTACTATTGACTGCCACCGCTGTGGTCTCCAAATATTATTTATAGAAGCGAGCAAGAGTCACGGCATGAAAATGCTGTCCCTATAATCAGAGGTAATTGCTGGGAAGTCAGGCATTGCACTCCCTGTTAACCTCTGCATGCTGAAACAACAATGGATTATATTTAAAGTGATCAGGATTGATGCTATCAAATGACATAATGGCATCATAGAATGAGAAAGCTCAGTTTGAATCATTGATTTTTGATTACAGCCTATCTTTTAACTCTCCGTAGAAGGAGTCCCTGCGACGTAAAATTACTGCAATATTGTACAAGGGGAGGAGTGGGGAGGAATAATAATAATAAAAAGGAACTCCTAGCTAGCTAGCTAGCTAGCCATCTATACCTATCAGCTATCACCTATCTATCTATCTATCTATCTATCTATCTATCTATCTATCTATCTATCTATCTATCTATCTATCTCTATTATCTATCTATCTATCTATCTATCTATCTATCTATCTATCTATCTATCTATCTATCTATCTATCTATCTCTATTATCTATCTATCTATCTATCTATCTATCTATCTATCTATCTATCTATCTATCTATCTATCTATCTCTATTATCTATCTATCTATCTATCTATCTATCTATCTATCTATCTATCTATCTATCTATCTATCTATCTATCTATCTATCTATCTATCTCTATTATCTATCTATCTATCTATCTATCTATCTATCTATCTATCTATCTATCTATCTATCTATCTCTATTATCTATCTATCTATCTATCTATCTATCTATCTATCTATCTATCCACATTGCATGTTTATTGTTAACATTTTAATAACTATATTTGAGCATAATCGGTTCTTTATAATACACACTATATCTATTTATTTTATTTTATGCACTTAAATGTATTTTTCTCAGAAGGAGCGTGCGAGTTTCACAAGGTTCTCAAAGGCAATTAAGATTAAGACAGACAAAAAAAAACGAAGAACCCCGCCTCAGAGTAACAAAATATAAGCATTTTCAGGCATTAAAAACCAATATCAGGATGTTAGTCAGAGTCTAGCAAGAAACAATTATCAAACATGACTCCATTTTACATCCAACATAAATAATACAGATTTGAGCGCCCTCATATCTTCAGAAGGCAAAAGTTTCTTTGGCTGCTCCTTCTCCTTCTCCTCCTCCTCCTTCTCATTAACATGACACCGAGGCGTCAAAAAATGCGAGCCAGTTCACCAAGTGCAATATGAAATATATTAATAGTCATCACAGAATCATAATGAGCCAACAGTTCTAAAACAAGATAATGTGAAATCTTAACAGAAGAAATTATTCCTTAGCAATGACAAACATCTGCTGTCATCTATTTTTATCAACTGAAAATAAAATAAGTGTTGATAATAAACTATTGTTACTTTGCCTTTAAAAAAAAAAGCATTCGGTCTTTTAAGAGGGATAGATTAGACATTGTGGAGTTGAGCTAGTAGTAGCTCCTATGGGCTCAGTCCAAAAACTCATTTAGACTTTTCAGCTTTTGCGTCAAATGTTTGAAGTTTTGAAGGATGCTCTCTCATCCGAGTGTATCTTTCTCCTGTCTTTTCCCAACCCACCTTCTTTAATAAAATGGTCTTGTGGCAGGAAATGCTACTCTAAGTATAATCTTCACTTAAGGAGAGAATTCTGGCATCTGTAATTATATTTATTAGTCCCTATAGCGATGGTTTTATTTTAATTTCAGAGAAGCCTACCTTTGAATAGTAGGGATAGGAATGTAGTAGTAGGATTAGTGGAAGGCGGATGAATACGCCGTTATGAATAGAACTCAACTGGAATAGACTGGTATTTGACTCGGAAGGGGTCAAATTTTACAGCTGAAGGATTCGTATCTGATCTGGCTCAGCAAAGGATCGTATGAACTAAGATTTTATTTATTTATTTATTTTATTTATTTATGTAATTTATATGCCGCCTTTCTCCCGAAAGACTCAGGGCAGCTTACAAGAAGGAACAAAAAATTACATAAACATCAAAGTCAATTTAAAATTAGTTAAAATTAATTAAAAAATTAATTAAAATTATTTTTTTAAAAAAATCACCCCTATGGATTCAGCCCATTTGGTGAAAAAGCCACGTCTTCAATTCGCGGCGGAAGGAGAGGAGGTCCGGGGCTGTCCTGAGGCCGGTGAGCAGCCCATTCCAGAGGGTTGGCACTCCCACAGAGAACACTCTCCCCCTGAGGGCCGCCAGCCGACATTGTCTGGCTGACGGCACCCTGAGGAGGCCCGCTCTGTGTGAGCGCACTGGACGATGGGAGGATGGCAGGAGATGATCCTGCAGATACACCGGGCCTAAGCTATTTTGTGGCATGATCAGGATCCATGATGTTTATTTCTTTCTTTTTTTTATCAAGTTTTATTGATTTTTTTCTTTCATACACACACGCGTATTTTAGGAACAGAGTATTGACCATATCATACTGTATCTTATACAACTTATCATATCCAATTTGATTTTACCTAGTTGCCATTTTTGCCAAAATATTCCTTTTCCATACTTTTTTTATCTTATCTTAATACTTCTATACTTATTATATAAACAGCATCACCAGCTGCCCTCAAATCCTAGTTTCTTAACATTATTTCAATTAGTTATCTTATCTTCTCCATTGTTAATCATATACATTCCCTTTTAACTTTCATATTAATTCGTTCTTCATCCTAATAAATTTGCACATTCTCGGGGTTGCCTTTCTACTGTTTCATCTCCCTTGTTCATGATGTTTATTTCAAGGTTTTGACAGGAGCACAGAAATGGTTTCCAAACTAGTGATGCTTTAGTCATATTAATTCGTTCTTCATCCTAATAAATTTGCACATTCTCGGGGTTGCCTTTCTATTGTTTCATCTCCCTTGTTCATGATGTTTATTTCAAGGTTTTGACAGGAGCACAGAAATGGTTTCCGAACTAGTGATGCTTTAGTCCGGACGTGTCCAACCTTGGCGACTTTAATATTTCAGGTCCCAGAATTCCCTAGCCAGCATGTCTTAAAGTTGCCAAGGTTGGATATCCCTGTTTTAGCCCCATCAAGATATGAATGGGGAAGGAAGGTCTCAATTTCTCTTTAGCACTTGGCCACAAGGAAAGGAAGCCTGGTAAATGGCCTGCAGTACCACGGACAGTTCCAGGAAAGGCAGTTGCTCCAGTAGGGGCTGGAGGTAGACATGGATCTTAGCAGTTGCTCTTTTTTCCTGGTCTATCCTTCTGAGCTGCTCTCCTTGATCCTGAAACTATCTTTCTTCAAGAGTCATCTTTTCATTATGACTACATATGAGACCACCCCCTAAGCATGTTGACCAGGGACGGGTTCTAAAATTTTTTACTACCGGTTCTGTGGGCGTGGTTTATTTTGTGGGCGTGGTTCAATGGTCATGTGACAATTCTTTAAGATTTAGCAGAGGTACTGATCTACCAGGCTTTTAACTGCTTGCAGAGCGTACCGGTCTACCCATTTGTTTTTGGAGCGCACTGGTCTACCACCACACTGCCTTTTACCGCTGATCAGCTGTAGGGCGGCCCTTTGAAGCCCCGTGGCAAGAGTTTAAACAGTTTTTTGCCACTCTGCCATCACCGAGAGCATCGGAAACCACTTTCAGACAGTTTGGCCTCAATTGCCAATCTACCACCACCGAGCGGTTTACAAGGTGCGGATCGGTTCTAGCTGATCAGTTGGGAGGCTTCTTGGCTTCTCAATTTAAAGCTAAGGTGTCTTGGTTTTTTTTTCTCTTCTTTGTCAAGTGAGCCCTGATTTTTTCCTTCTAGCCAATCAGCTGGGACTCGGGAGGTAGCGAATAGATTGGGGGCGGGGCCAGGCAGAGATGGTATTTACTGGTTCTCCAAACTACTCAAAATTTCCACTACCGGTTTGCAAAAACCAGGGAGAACCAGTAGCAACCCACCACTAATGTTGACCCCATCAGGCCACCCCTGACCCAACATGCAGAAGATAGCCATTTAAAAAGCAGCTTATTTTTTCCAACGAGCTGGGTTTTAGGAAAGCCTACATCTAACTGTGAAGCTCTTGGCTGAAGCTGGGCAGTTTTCAGAAGAATTCCCATGAATTTTCCAGGTTTTCATTTGTTATTTCAACTGCCCATCTTAAACTCTGGTTGACTCACAAACAACTAAAGCAGTGGTGGTATTCTACCGCTTAACCCCCGATTGGGCGAACTGGTAGCGACGGCGGCAGGAGGCTCCACCCACCTGTCCAGATGTCATCACGGACACTTTGTGCATGTGCAGATGGTTCTACACATCTGCATGTGCAGAAGGGATGCACACGTTCACAGTTCCGAACTGGTAGCGAAGGTAAGTGAATAACACTACTGAACTAAAACAATATTTTGCAGGATGGTTTTATTTTTTTTAAATTAAAATTAAAATTAATTATTTTTTTAAAAAAAAAATTAAAAACTTATCATGGAACGAGCTCCCCCCAGAGATACGGAAGATCCCAGACCTGTGCACGTTTCGCCGTGCTCTCAAAACTTTTCTATTTCAGCAAGCTGGCCTGGCCTAACTCCCATCTTTTAAATTTTTTAAATTTTTTAATTTGTGATTTTATAAATTGGGTGTTTTAATCTGTGTTTCGGCCGTAATATTTAATAATTTTAAGGGATTTTTTAATATTTGTATTATCGGTATTTTATCTTGGCTGTTCACCGCCCTGAGTCCTTCGGGAGTAGGGCGGTATAGAAATTTGATTAAATAAATAAATAAATAAATAAAATCATTCATAATTTGAATTCATACGTTACTATTTACGTCTCTAATTTACTCTCTCTCTCTCTGTCTCTGTCTCTGTCTCTCTCTCTCTCTCTCTCTCTCTCTCTCACACACACACACACACACACACACACATATAGTGTTTTTCTATCGAGACACCAGGTCTACCCCAGCATGTGGGAGGGAGCATACTGCATCCCTTTCGCCTTTCAGCTCCAATCCAGGAGCCCTCAAGCAGTCGCATTCATGACAAACCATTTTATACCAAATTTATATTTCGCTGATAAAGAAATAAAGGGAGACTTAATCTCTCCCCTGGCTCAAGCTGATGAAGGGAGGAGAACTTGTGGCTCAGAGGTTAATACAACTGCCTAACATGCAGGCAGCCCAAGTTTGAATCCAAGTAAGGGTATGGCTAGCTGATGAGAGCTAAATAGCTTGAAGTAGATCTATACTAGTCTCCCTTTATTTCTTTATCAGCGAAATATAAATTTTATATATATATATATATATATATATATATATATATATATATATATATATATATATATATATATATATACATATACATATACATATACATATACATATACATATATATACATATATACATATATACATATATACACACACACACATATATATATATATAGGTCTTTGGTTATTCGGATCTTCTCCCACGTAAAATTGGAAGTGTCTTGGCGACGTTTCGACGAAGTCTCATTCGTCATCTCCAGGCTGGTGTTCTCGGCTTCGTGCTTCCAGGAGCAATATAGTAATATATAGTAATATATATATATTACTATATATATATATATATATATATATATATATATATATATATATATATATATATAAATATATATATATAGTAGAATTTGCTCCCATTTCTTCATCACCTAGGAATATATTGATTGCATGCTGCTTGTTTAAAATATGTAAGAATGGTAATATTTTTTTGCCTCTGCTTAGCACATGATTTCTTCCACACAATGTTTAATAATATTTATTCTTTTTTTGTATTACCTTTCACAACTCAAGGTGTTGGTACAGATTATTAATGGGAAGGAAAGGGAGGTGAGTAGACGTTACAAATCCTCTCCCAAGGGAACCTAAGGCTGGCTCAGTTTACATCTATAGTAGTGAACTGAAAACCTCATTCGAAGAGGTTCAGAAGTTGGATCATACGGCAGAATTACTTACATATCAGAACCACGATAGCACTTAGTCTTTCCATTTTAGGATAAAGAGTAATCTCCCATGCATCTCTACTTTTAAGCTAGCTGTCTACGATTTTACAGGACGATGCCATAGGCAAAGGTCTAACATCTGAAGAAAACAGAATGGGAATTTTTAGTCCCTAAATTAAACACAAACATACATACATACAGTAGAAAGACTGTGAAGCCACTAGATAAGGTTAAACACAGATTAACATGATTACTTACTGGCATACCAAGAGCCCAGAGTGCCTCCTTCCCTATCACAAACCCAGTCATCAACACCCATACAGTAGTGGCCACTGAATAGCCCAGACCTTAACCCAATTGAAAATCTATGGAGCCGACTAAAGAAACTTGTTAGTCAGAAGCAACCCAGCAATAAAACCCAGTTAATCGAAGCAATCCTTCAATCCTTGGTTTCACATTATAACAGCTGCAGAACTCAAAGACTTGGTTCACTCCACGGGAAGACATTGTAGGGCCCTAATTCATGCTAAAGGTTACCCAACTAAGTATTAACTGACATGGTGATCATTTTTGTATATCTCATTTTTTTCCCTACGTGTTTCACTTTTCTTCTTTATACTGTTAACTGCTATTCTAATAGCAAATCCTTCATAAAAATGATTGCATTACATTCTTGATTAAATGATGATATCTAATTTTATGGCACTACTCCCCCAAAAAAGTGTTGTTATTAGGTAGTTTTAGAAAATACGCTTTTCCCAAAAGGTTTCCACAATTTTGGCCACTACTGTATAAGGAAGAACCAACATAATAAGCAATAACCGTCTAAGACAGTGTTTCTCAACCTTGGTAGCTTGAAGATGGGTGGACTTCAACTCTCAGAATCCCCCAGCCAGGAGCGCTGGCTGGGGGATTCTGGGAGTTGAAGTCCACCCATCTTCAAGCTTCCAAGGTTGAGAAACACTGGTCTAAGATGAAACAATACAGCCAATCAAGCCAGGTAGGTCTTTCATAAATAGGTACATAAATTATAACAATCCTGATCAAGACAGGTAGGAGAATTCATGCACATATTTTTTTAAAATAAATAAAATAAAATCCAGCAGCTCCACTTCTTCGTGACAAACTTGACCACGTTACCTAGGTCAGAAGAAAACACACAAACAAACTTTGTGAACTTTCAAATCCCAGCATACAAACAATATAGGTCGTGAGCTATTCATAGTAATGACTCCAGTGTTGTAACATGTCTTTCCCTTCTAGGTTGTAACTAACGCTTAACACTAAATGTCATCAATAATTATATTACATTTTAGTTTGTTGGGATTTTTTTAAAAAAAAAAAAATAACATTCTTCTATGGTATTTGAAAATGATCAGACACCCAAAATAAAGCTGTGAAATGAAGGGGTTGAAGAATAGATAGGAAATGTGATAGGAAAATGTGTGATTTAATCATTGATAACTAGACAGACATGTGTGCCTCTTCACACCTAAATACTTTATTTAAAAGTTTGCCGTTATCTTGAAACAAAGCTGATGAATGCTGAAGCAATGAAATAATGTGCATGCTAGATACAATAGTAAAGTTTTTTTAAAAAAATAAATAAATGGGCTTTTTTTTTTGTAGAAAAAAGGGATAAAAGAAAGCTTTCTTGGAGACACAACAAAGATACGAGCATCTCATTGAAAGAAAACAGAGAGTCTAAGCGTGGAATTGAACAAGATAGATAAATTGTTTTATCAAATGGTAGAAACTAGTCCTTTGTGAATTAGGTCTGAGCTGATTCAAATCGTGAGTTCAGTTTATCGATCCAATTCTATTTTAGAGTCCCAATCAATTCAAATCGAGATGAATTCGCACATCGCACGAGATGTATACCAAAACAAACTTTCCTTTACAAAAGAAACTTTATCGTTTCTTGTAACTGTTGAGGCCTTGGAACTCTGGTGCTGGAGAAGACTCCTGTGAGTCCCTTGGACTGCAAGGCGATCCAACCGGTCAGTCCTAGAGGAGATCAACCCTGACTGCTCTTTAGAAGGCCAGATCCTGAAGATGAAACTCAAATACTTTGGGCCACCTAATGAGAAGGAAGGACTCCCTGCAGAAGAGCCTAATGCTGGGAACGATGGAGGGCAAAAGAAGAAGGGGACGGCAGAGAAGGAGGTGGCTGGATGGAGTCACTGAAGCAGTCGGCGTGAGCTTAAATGGTCTCCGGGGGATGGTAGAGGACAGGAAGGCCTGGAGGAACATTGTCCATGGGGTCGCCATGGGTCGGACACGACTTCACAACTAACAACAACATATATCTCCAGAAACTGAATGCTTGCAGCTCTCTCGAAAGCTGAAAGCTCAGAAGATAAACCTCTGCTCCCAGTGTCCGATCCTGCAATATTATCCTGGGACATGTATGTTTGCCTTCAATCCGTGTCACACAACGTTAGCTGAAATCTTTGGGATTCCACATCTCTCTTAGCTTATGTTCTCTTTTGGGCTCGAAGTCTCTATTTTTGGCTCATTAAAAAAATCGTGGGTTTTTTTTTTCCTCCAGGCAGTTCCCACCCATCCACCCTAACCCCCCCCCCAGAAACCTAAGTGAAATTCAATAACTACTGGATAACACATCATGTTCTTTATCTATCTACACTCAATACAAGAAGAAATATAGGCTGATGCAAAGAAATAGAAACTCCTGGAGCTTACATGAGACTTCCTACCACCCCCAAAATCTTTTTGTGTGTGTGTGTGTGTGGAGGGGCAAAGACTGGTTTTGCCATATTCAATAGACCACCCTGGCATGAATTGCCATTAATATGCCATTTCCTGTTCCTGCTATCACAATATAAAGGACCTTTGCTCTGACCTTTTTATGAAAACATCCTTTGTTAAGAATGAAAGCGACTCAGTGTTAGACCCTTATCTATAGAGCTTAGCCAGCAGATCAAATCCAAAAGGCAGAATTCATTTACTTTGTATTAAATGCGCTCAGTTAAGAAGTTTCAATTTTGGCAGAAAGGTGTATTAATCATGGGGGTGGGGGGGGCTATGTCTCACTTTTCACAGCTACTGCTTTGCTTTCAATGCAGCTTCTACAGTGGAAGCTTTTGTTTCTTGTTTCTGAAAGACCAGTGGGGAGGAAAAAAAATAGTTCTGGATTTGAATACAGTAAATATAGCAAAAAGGAAGTTTTTTTAAAATTACTCCCAGAGTCCTACGGTATCCGACGTTCATAGTAATATCAGGATCACGACATCCCGTACGAAACTCTGCAGCTTCAGAGATTAAAATAAGAGGTATAAGTTGGTTTAGACGACTGGATTCTATCCCACGGAAATCTATTCAACATTTTTTATTTGATTTTTTGGGACTTAATTGTCTTAATTTCTATGCAGTCAGCATTTCTGAGAAGAAGTTACAATATGAATGAAAACCATACACAAAGCTTCCTTAGATTCAGAAATGTTTGTATGTTTAAGGTAAAGGTTCCCCTTGCACATACGTGCTAGTCGTTCCCAACTCTAGGGGGCGGTGCTCATCTCCATTTCAAAGCCGAAGAGCCAGCGCTGTCCAAAGACGTCTCCGTGGTCATTTGGCCGACATGACTAAATTCCAAAGGCACATGGACGCTGTTCCCTTCCCACCAAAGGTGGTCCCTATTTTTCTGCTTGCATTTTTTGCATGCTTTCGAACTGCTAGGTTGGCAGAAGCTGGGACAAGTAACGGGAGCTCACCCCATTACACGGCACTAGGGATTCGAACCGCTGAACCTCTGACCTTTCGATTGACAAGCTCAGTGTCTTAGCCACTGAGCCACTGGGGCCTAATTTTTTTATTTATAAAAAAATTATTTATAATTGTTTTTACATAATTGTATGTTTACAAGGCATTAAAGAGATGATCTGAAAACTTGATGAAGTGTGTAAATCATTCCATACAAACTGGAAGAAAATACATTTAAATCTTTAGATTAAATTAGGGACAGTTAATCTATAGCTCAATCAAACCCCAGCATCTCAGCCCACAGAGCCGCTTATTCAGATGTGAGCCATGAAAAACTCAGCAAATCTGAAAGCATGCACGCTTATCATAAATTTTACTGAAGATATTGGGAAAACAATTTTGCTATTTCAATATCTTGAAATTTCAGAACCATTTGATAAATATGTCGATTCAATTACATGCTGCAAATACGTGCAAACTTCCTAATAATGTGTTCACTCTAAAATGAATATGAAATCAATTATTTCAGATCTTTATTCATGTTTTATCAGCCCTACTTTAATTTCAGGCCAAGGTTGTTCGCGAGTATTGTATATACAGTATGTAACACCTATAAAAAATACACGTGTATTTAGATGTACACATAAATATCCATGTCACAGAGAGGAGGAGGTCAAGCTATTCTCCAAAGCACCCGAAGGCCAAACAAGGAATAATGGATAGAAACTGACCAAGGAAAGATTCAATCTGGAAATAAGGAGAAATTTTCTGACAGTGAGAACAATCAACCAATGGAACAGAAGTTGCCCTGAGAAGTTGTGGGAGCTTCATCACTGGAAGCTTTCAAGAAGAGATTGGACTGCCATCTGTCAGAAATGGTGTAGGGTCTCCTGCTTGGGTGGGGGGTTGGACTAGATGACCTACAAGGTCCCTTCCAACTCTATTATTCGGTTATACAGAGGCACCCATTGTCAAGAAAGCATGGATGTCTGCTGGCAGTGGGTAAATAGGTCCAGATGGTGAAACAACCATGCAAAACAGCCCTTTCCTTTTTCTTGTGGTTGAAATATCTCTTGCCACCAAATTCCCTTTTTCTGAACCCAGCTAGCTGGCTCAGAGCAAGGATGCAGTAGGCAGGGGACTCCAACTTTAAGACTTGTGGACTTCAACTCACAGAGTTCCTCAGCCACTTATTTTTTAAAAAAATAATTGATTTTATCCACCATGCATTGGATAACCATTTCTCTGAAGTGGTGCAGGGTTTCCTGCCTAAGCAGAGGGTGGGACTAGAAGACCTCCAAGGTCCCTTCCAACTCTGTTATTCTATGTACAAAGGAGGCTTCCCAAAATCTGGCACCCTTCAAATGAGTGGAAACTGCAACATTCAGAATGTCTAGCTTAGGTCTCTACGCTGGGTATTAGAAAACTGGCCACCGCCATCGTGTCTGAAGCCACCGTTGAAAATTATATCCATCCAGAAGAAAAGAAAACCAGCATTGTAAACAAGTGGAGACTAAGGAAATTAAGCTACCATAATTACTAGCAAGCACGGTTATCTTCCTTTGATGTCTCTTACAGAGGAAGAGGCTCGGAAAGCTTTAATTTTCGAGACAATAAAGACCTCCTGGAAGATAGCTAATAATAAAATGGCTTTCCATGATTTGTGCCCAGGAAGATGGCAAGAGGAAGCGACTGCCTGAAAAAAAACAGGCCATTTGATGTCGGTGGAAATTGTGGGAAAGATTATACCCGATTCCAAAAGGGAAATATGAAATCTCCAATCAGAATTTAAAATGAGAGATATAAATGAAGGATGCTTACAGATCAAAGTTGGCAAAGGAAGCATTGGCTTCAGCCGGTTCGAACCCGGTTTGCCCGAACCAGTAGCAGAAATTGCGGATGGCCCTGCCCACCTATCCTGGTGCTATTCCGTCCTATTTAGGCACATTTTGAAGCCAGGTGCATGTGTTCAAGCCACGTTCATGAGCACAGCGCATCCTCCTCCTCCCCCTCCTCCTCCTCCTCCTCAAGGAAAAAAAACCATTCTAGTGGCCTTTTGAAGAAAAAAAATCCTTTGAGACAGCTATGACCTGGATGACTGAGAATCTCCATACTCTTCTTCAAGCAGTACAGAGACGTTGATGACCCTGCCTTCAGAGATTCATCTTGATGCCCTCCATCTTCTTAGATCTGTTGGGGGTCTGGGGTGGAAACACCATCCTTTTCCTAAAATGCATTATTGTCCACAATGCACAGAAGTAACATTACGTGAAGGAAAAAGTCTATGCATTCTATGTTACCTTTACTCCTTATATGCTTATGCACACATATGTATGGATGCTAAAAAAAAACAGCTGAATTCGCTCTCTGTTCAAAGATTTCAGTTCCAGAGTTATGGCTGTAAGCCATAACTCATCCTGACATCAGGGCAAACAAGGCATAATAGGGATGAAATCAAGGCAGTGATTTTCTCAGGGACGGTGACTAGTAACTAAGATATCTTATTGGGCAATGATGGGGAATTGGAACATATGGTTTCTCTTTCACAAGGCCAAACTCTCACCAAATAGAGAAGACACAGCAGCAAACGCAGGGGGGAAGTCACAGCGAAAGTTTCTTTTTTTTCCCCCTGTCTACCCTTGACCAAGGAAGCGAAGGAGCTGACCTATAGCACCTGAAACTTAATCTAAATGTTTGGATTGCGATGTGTTGAGATTTATGGTTTTTGCTTAAACAATAATAACGAAGGTATCTCCATTTGGGCAGACTGGAAGAAGCAACTTTTTTGGGAGAAGCTCTTTTATTGTGAATTTTGGGGGAGGGGAGTTTCTTCCACACCAGCTGTTGTTTTCTAAACTATAAATGAGAGATAAGAGGAATGCAGGGACCCGGGAATTATTTTTCCTCTCCTCCTCCTCAAGCTATACTGCCGGCATGGCTATCGAGGCCACCTGTGATGTGTTAGTCATGACAAAGGTCAGCATTCCAGCGTTCTTTTTAGGATGGTGAATAGCTTCAGATTAAATTAGGTGTAAGAAAAGTCATTTCCTCTGGGTGATAAACTGAAAACACCTGCAGCCTGTCTCAAGTTTTACTGGGAGAGATGTGCATAAGCCTTCTTGAGCATTTGCCAACTCAGGAGGCATAGCTTGTTTATTGGTGGCAGAAGCATCAGGGATGAAAATAAGACCTATTATAGATGGCACAAAATATAAAACACAAGGTTAAAATATGTACACATGAAACGGATCTCGCCCAGAAACTGGCAACATGAATATTGCATTCTGTCGTGTTGCTATAAGGTTGAGTAGACACTGATCAGGACACAAAGGGCAAGTAAACAGAATTCTTTATTGGCCAAGTGTGATTGGACACGCAAGGAATTTGTCTTTGGTGCATAAGCTCTCAGTGTACATAAAAGATATAAGTGATGAATCACGATCCTAGTCATCATAAAAATACATTCATCATGAATCATAAGATACAACACTTAGTAATAGTCATGGGATACTAAATAATAGCAATAGCGATAGCACTTAGACTTATATACTGCTTCATAGTACTTTTACAGCCCTCTATAAGCGGTTTACAGAGTCAGCCTATTGCCCCCAATAATCTGGCTCCTCAGTTTACCCACCTTGGAAGAATGGAAAGCTGAGTCAACCTTAAGCCAGTAAGAATTGAACTGCTGAACTGCTAGCAGCTGGGCAGTCAGCAGAATTAGCCTGCAGTACTGCATTCTAACCACTGCGCCACCACGGCTCTTTTGATGGCTGGGGGAAAAGAGGGAGAGAGGGGGGAGGGAAAGAGAGAGAGAGAGAGGGAAGGGAAGAGACAGAGAGGGAGGGGAAGAGACAGAGAGAAAAAGAGACGGGTGGAGGGAAAGAGAGAGCGAAAGAAAGAGAGAGGGAGGGAAAGAAACAGAGAGAAAGAGAGAGGGGTAGAGGTAAAGAGAGAGAGAAAGAAAGAGAGAGGGAGGGAAAGAAACAGAGAGAAAGAGAGAGGGGTAGAGGTAAAGAGAGAGAGAAAGAAAGAGAGAGGGAGGGGAAGAGACAGAGAGAAAGAGAGAGAGGTGGAGGTAAAGAGAGAGAGAAAGAAAGAGAGAGGGAGGAGAAGAGAGAGAGGGAGGGAAAGAGAGAAATGATATTGTTGCTAAACATATAATTTCAAAAGCAGGAAAAAAATGAAGGGGCATAAAAGTGCATTTATCATGTTTTTCTTAAAACAATTAGCTGAACTCTGCCTTGCTTATCATTATTTTAGATAGTAAAACCTCATTCTTCAGGTTAAATTGCCGTGTTGGCACTTCGCTATCAATAAGTGGGTTTTGAGTTGCAGTTTGGGCACTAGGTCTCTAAAAGGTTTGCCATCACTGACCTATGAAAATACCTATGGCTAGGTGGCTCAATGGCTAAGATGCTAAGCTTGTCGATCAGAAAGGTCGGCAGTTCGGCGGTTCAAATCCCTAGTATAGGTCTCCTGCGTGAGCAGGCGGTTGGACTAGATGATCTCTTCCAACTCTGTTACTGTTATTATAAATCTATTTTGGAGCCACCCAGGAGTTGTGATGTTGAGATGGGATGCCATATACATACATACATACATACATACATACATACATACATACATACAGATAGTTTTACATTCCTCAGCCTCACCTCTGGTGGGTTCTTTCCCCTTCTTACATTTTTACAGGTTCCCCTCCTGTCTGCAAAAGAAACCAGGATCAGATTGCCAACTGGCAGACAAGAGCATTTCTCCAGAGGCTTGTATCGAACTTGGTGTCAGCCGGGAGGGTTGCATTTGTGGGTTTCGTCTCAGTTTCCATCAGACATCTTTCTCTGCAAGTTCTCAGATTCTGCTGCACCAGCGAGGGAGAGCAGCATGCGTCCTCTTGGTTCAGACAAATTATTGAATGGGCTGGGATGCACGAGGAGTTTGAGATTCTTCAGAGAGGTCACACACATTCAGAGAGGAGAGTGAACAGTCTCGGCGGTCTTTGTCTAGTTGGTTGTAATGATTCGTTGCTCTTTGATCCAATGACAAAAATATGTCCCTGATTCTTTGATGGGTAGTCAGGAATTTCTGGAAAGGTGGAACAGTTGAGGAATTAAGGAAGAAAGTAGGAGGATAAAGAATAGAATAGAATAGAGTAGAGTAGAGTAGAGTAGAGTAGAGTAGAGTAGAGTAGAGTAGAGTAGAACAGAACAGAACAGAACAGAACAGAACAGAACAGAACAGAACAGAATCTGTAATGTAGATAGATGGATGGATAGATGATAGATAGATAGGTAGATAGATAGATAGATAGATAGATAGATGGATGGATGGATGGATGGATGGATGGATGGATACTGTAGATAGATGCATGAATGGAATGGGAAAGGGAAAGGGAATAGAGTAGAGTAGAGTAGAGTAGAGTAGAGTAGAGTAGAGTAGAATAGAATAGAATAGAATAGAATAGAATAGAATAGAATAGAATAGAATAGAATAGAATAGAATAGAATAGAATAGAATAGAAAACAAAGTTGGAAGGGACCTTGGAGGTCTTCTAATCCAACCCCCCTGCTTAGGCAGGAAACCTTCCACCATTTCAGACAAATGGTTATCCAACATCATCTTAAAAACTTCCAGTGTTGGAGCATTCACAACTTCTGGAGGCAAGTTGTTCCACTGATTAATTGTTCTAACTGTCAGGAATTTTCTCCTTAGTTCTAAGTTGCTTCTCTCCTTGATTAGTTTCCACCCATCGCTTCTTGTCCTGCCCTTCCATACTATAGAAAATAGAATATTGGCCAAGTGTGATAGTAACACAAGGAAATTGTTTCTAGTGCATAAGATCTCAGGGTACATGCAAAACAACAAAGTAATAATCATAATGATACCAATAAGAGAAGGTAGTAGAACAGATGAGAAGGATAAAAGTAATACAGCTGTACTACATGGTAAATATGTACTACATACTATATACAAACATTCATACACACACACACACATACTAGATAAAAAATATGTTTATTTCTTAAATTGTCTTTTTCAAACAAAGATGATACCCACCAGTTTTTTCCCCAGAAGCATCTGGGGGAAAAAAGGCACTATAAAATATCACTCGTCTCACTTTTGCTCTTTAAAATATTTTGCTTTCCTGAATTCAAGTATTGGTGGGTTTTTTTAAAAAATAAAATAAAATAAAATAAAACGCTAGTTGCTCTCTTCCCACCACAATTACTGTAGCTCAATTATGTACTTCCATATGTCAGGTACACCACGGTCTAATTTAATCTTCATTACACATTGCCATATTGCAATTATATATGCTCTCCGAGTGTTAACACATATTTAAACCTGTTATTCCTTTGTCACCGATTTACAAAGAGCTACCTGAAAAGAAGAAACAGATGTCATAATTATAATCTTATTCAGCTCAACTTTAATACTGGGAACCTCAGAGTAAATTATACGTGAACTTGTTGCGTGTTCCCGAAATTAATGAAGCGATGCTGTCAGGCTAATACTGTAACTCATTATGGATTGCTGATGCATTTCCCCCCTCCCCCGTATTTCGGGATTGTGCGATAAAATTATATTAATACAGCTTGATAATGAGTTGAATGGATTTCTCTACACAGAGGCAAAAAGAGAATAGTTTCCCTTTGTCACGCTGTTGGGAGGGAGCATGTAGAGGTAATTAAAAAGAATTACTCAAATCTCCAACCAACCTCATTTATATTAAACGAATTTGTCGGGTTTCAGTTCTAATAATTGATCACTCTTAGCAAATTATAAAGCGGGATTTTTTTTTCCTCCTATCCACCACCCCTTCCCCCCATGAACTACAGTGGCTGGGGTACCGATCACAACGTCTTATCAACTATCAAGGTGGTCCCTGTGGGTTCACATTAATTAAGCTTTAACAGTTTGGAAAATTGTAGCAATATTTTATGATTCGTGTAATTAAACTCTAACGAAATGTCACAACTGCTAGTGATATCTTTGCTGGTAATTTATATGTGTCCTTACTTCAAAGGAACCAGAAGTAATGAAATATTCTTGAACACACAGACAGTAACAAAAAAAAAAAAAAAAAAAGGAAGAGAAAGGGGGAGGGGGGAATTTCACTGGTTTCAGTGATCAAAAGCAATTTTATTACCTTCCTGCTCTTCCGTTTTCTTCCTTTCTCTGGCTCCTTAATCTTGAAACAATGCTATGGAGTGGTGTAAACTGAAGGCTATTTGTGACGTAAAGCTCTTCGGAAGGGATTTTTGTAGGGATGCAAAGTCCCTTAAAAATGTTTCAGAAAATCGGATCAATTCAGACCCAATTTGATGTTTGGAATCCAAGGGTGGAATCAATTTTGCTTTGATCTTATTCAACAAGTTTGGGTCAAACGGACCATCTGAATAAAATGAAAACAATGAAACGGCTTGGGAATTAGAAAAACCTGGGTTTACAAGCCATCTTGTAAGTTGCTAAAGAGAGAAGAATCAAATCATGTACAATTGTCATGAATTCCTTTGAAGGAGGGGTAGAGTAGAAACATAATGTGGTTGTCAGCTGTTTCTTTATTTGCTAGAATGCCTCTAAACTTGGAAAGGGGAGAAAAGAACATTGAACTGTGCTAGCTAAATATACAGATTTTGTTCTCTGCAAGGAAAAAAAGGCATATCTTGGCTAGATTCTGAAATGGAGTTGAGTGGTTTATGGTTCAAGGGAGTTTGGAGAAATTCAACCTTTATGACATCATGTTGTCTGACCTAAGGCATTATATTAAACTATAATGTTGTAAAGGAAAGGTAAAGGTTCCCCTCGCACATACGTGCTAGTTGTTCCCAACTCTAGGGGGCGGTGCTCATCTCCGTTTCAAAGCCGAAGAGCCAGCGCTGTCCGAAGACGTCTTCATGGTCATGTGGCCGGCATGACTCAACACCAAAGGCGCACGGAATGATGCTACCTTCCCACCAAAGGTGGTCCCTATTTTTTCTACTTGCATTTTTTACGTGCTTTCGAATTGCTAGGTTGGCAGAAGCTGGGACAAGACACGGGAGCTCACCCCGTTATGCGGCACTAGGGATTCGAACCTCTGAACTGTCGACCTTTCGATCGACAAGCTCAATGTCTTAGCCACTGAGCCACCGCATCCCTATGTTGTACAATTTATATATTGGATGTAACACAAATGCAAAGGTTGTGTTTTGTTCAATCTATTCATCGCAGGTCAGAATTGAAGTAAATAAATGAAGGTATTCAGTTCCCCCTGAACAGGTGAACAAGGCAAGTAGGCCATTTAGAAATGTTATTATTTTTAATTCAATAACGATCGCAGTAACTACCATGTGACGGGAAGTGCAAGATCTAATCCAGGATTCATGATTGCATCGTTTAAGATTTTTGTTTTCTCTTCTTTGCAATACATTTTTTTCTTAAAAGTATCTGTCCTGGGTCTCCTCTGTACAATAGATTATCTTATTCCATGGCTGGTTATGACAGGCTTAATATTAATCGGGAAGAGAGAGGCCCCCGCTTCCTGACAAATGATGATAAATTGATATCTTTAAGCAATAATAATAATATAAAAAAAAACTCCAGACAATTTGCCCATCACTTTCAACCAGTCGCTCAAAAGTGACAAGCGAGATGCCAATGGCAAGGCCGCCTCCACCCGTCTGCGTGCCACATTTATGATTTAATTCCCTTTTGAACTTCAGTCAAAGCAGATTAATAACCCTGGTTGGTGGGGGAAGAAGAAGAAGAGAAGAAGAAAAGAATTCTTAAGTGCATTTTGGGGGGAAGCGATAAGTTTGAAATGGAAAGGCTCAATTAAATTTTCAAATGTATAATCTCTTTTCTACTCTGAGAGGCCGCAATTTCTTCATTCTTCCAGGCATATTTTCCACTTTAAAACAGGACTGACTTAGCTTCTTTGGGGTTGACTTCTTTGGGTCTCTTCAGTCAGGAAAGGGTCCCTTGGATAAACCTGTGGATAGACAGAATATTACATTGGAGCAATTATTTGATCAGGCTGCTTTCGAAAGTGTGGTTAAGAACCCAAGTTGGGCATCTGTTTGAGAAAGACAGATAATCTCTATGAGTTTGTATATGGGGTTATATGTAAGAGAGCGCGCGAGAGAGATAATAGATAGACAATTGAAATCTAGATATCTAGCTAGATAGCTAGGTACTGTAGATAGCTAGGCAGGCAGGCAGGCAGGCAAACAGACAGACAATGAAATAATAATATACAGAGATACTGCAGACAACTAGATCTATCAACTAGATAGAAAAATATAGATACTGTGGGACAGTGGTGGGATTCAATTTTTTTTACTACCGGTTCTGTGGACGTGGCTTGGTAGGCATGGCATGGCATGGCATGGCTCAGTGGGTGTGCCAGGGGAAGGATACTGTAAAATCCCCATTTCCTCCCAATCAGCTGGGACTCGGAAGGCAGAGAATAGATGGGGGTGGGCCAGTCAGAGGGGGTATTTACCGGTTATCTGAACTACTCAAAATTCCCTCTACCGGTTCTCCAGAACTGGTCAGAACTTGCTGAAACCCACCTCTGCTGCAGGATGGATAGATAGATAGATAGATAGATAGATAGATAGATAGATAGATAGATAGGCAGGCAGGCAGGTAGATGATAGATAGATAGATAGATAGATAGATAGATAGATAGATAGATAGATAGATACTGTAGAATTTAGATAGATGGATAGATCTAAAAATATAGCACATATAACTGACTTTAAAAAAAAAGAATTTCAACTCTAATTGGCACATTGTTTTCAAGAACATCCAAGCATCTTAAATGTGATTAGAGAGACTTCTTATTTCTTCTAAACGGATGAGTTCAAAAATCCATTTGTTTTTATTGGGTCCTATGTTTCTGTGTGTCTTATCGCCTAGCATTAAGTGGGCAGAGTGGGAAGGTACCCTTTCAAGACCAAACTTTTTCCATCTCGAGGCAGGCCTTCTTTATCTGGTGGAGAAAAATATATGGCCTCCTTTGTGGATAGGAAGGTCATCCCGTTCTGGGTGAGAGCACCTGCATTTTAGTCCCTCCTCTCCCCCTCCACAACAGAGGCACAGCTAACGGCCTCACTTGCTTTGCACCTCCGAAGAGTAAACAGTTTGGGTGCCTTCACCAATTTATGTCAGGAAAAACGGGATTCTGATGCCCACTTATCACTCGCTTATCACTTGTTGACAGATGGGTAGCTGTGAAACGCTCTGGTTTCTGTCTCTTTTATGTGTAATACAATCCTCCGGCAAACCAAATTGGAAAGAGGTATCTAGTTCAGGTCACCATAATTCACAAAGCTGGAATCCCCGATGAAACATTTTTCATGCTTCATGAAATGTTGACATAGACCTTGAGTAAATCTGTCCGCTGGGTGCAGTTATAGGAAATTATGACAGAAGGAACAGGAGGCCTTGTGCGAGAGAAGATCCTTGCTGCCTCACAGCGGAATTTAGCAGCCGTTGCTTTTTGGATTTTCTTTTTTTTTTTAATAGAATTATTCTTTCCGAGATCCAGGGGCTGTTTGACGCATAGAGTACGTGAGGAGCGTTGCATCAAAAATTGTTCATGAGCCAAGGGGGTATTGCTATAAAGGGGGGTGACAATCAGCCAGGAGGAGAACTGCTGGGAAATTAGTTTCTTGAATGTCTGAAGCATCATGCCTTAATCTTGGGAGGTTCTGTGTAGTTGGGTGGGCTTGTTTCTTTGAATTGGAGAATGGCACCGTAAGCTTTGGAAGGGAGAGAATGGTGAAAGATACCTGAGACGCTGCTTGTATTTTCAGTGTGGCCTGTCATAAGGAAGGAAGGAAGGGAGGGAGGGAGGGAGAGAGGGAGGGAGGGAGGGAGGAGGGGAAGAGGAGGGGAGAGGAGGGGAAGGGGAGGTTAAAGGAAGGGAAGGGAGGGGGAGGGAGGGAGGGAGGGAGAGAGGAGGGGAAGGGGAGAGGAGGGAAAGAGGAGGTTAAAGGAAGGGAGGGGAGGGAGGGAAGGGGAGGGGAGAGGAGGCAAAGGGAAGATGAGGTTAAAGGAAGGGAAGGGAAAGGAAAGGAAGGAAGGAAGGGAGGAGAGGGAGGGAGGAAGGGAGGGAGGGAGGGAGGGTGGAAGGAAGGAAGGAAGGAAGGAAGGAAAGAAAGAAAGAAAGAAAGAAAGAAAGAAAGAAAGAAAGAAAGAAAGAAAGAAAGAAAGAAAGAAAGAAAGAAAGAAAGAAAGAAAGAAAGAAAGAAAATATATATTCGGTCAATGCCCAGCGAAAATTAAAAAGAAAACCAAAAATATAGTGAAGCAAATTAACATAATAATATACTACCCACTAAATCACTAAAGAAGTGATTTAAAGGATGGAAGGAATATTCCTTCTCTATAGTTGTTACCTAGATGAAAAATCTAAAACATTCATAGGTATCGAATAAAAACTATATATCTCCTACAATTAATGGGTTGTTAGTTAAGATAGGCAATAATTACTAATGACTAATACTCTGTGTTAGTTGAGACTAGCTAGTGACTCCCATTTAAAGAGTTTTATAGAGGCTAATCCTGGAAAACAGCCAATCTTTTTGAGAAAGAGTGGCACGGGGGATGTGGATCCAGAGTTACTCTGGGTTCCCCAAAGTGATTTAAAAAAAAAAAAAAAGAAGTCGTTTTAGGAAAAGGAGCAAATTCTGCAAAAAATAAAATAAAATAAAATCAATCCTGTCGCATTTTCAACTAGAATGACCTTGTTTTATGGACATTTGGAAACTGGGCAGAGTCCCCAAAAGATGCTTTTATAATCCAGGCGTCTGCAAATAAATCAGAGACGAGATGATTTGTCCGATGTTCCAGGAAAAATAGAAATAAATAAAAGGAAATACATACAAAACGTCTAATGAGGATCAGTCATAGGCCGCTTGCTAAGACTGTTTATCATATTTTGTATAACACAGAATCCCTTGGAGTTAGCGGCTGAAGAAAAAAAAAATACATTCGAGTAGGAAGAGGAAGACAACAAAAATGTAACCAGCTGTAAACAATAGTATTTAAAATCCAGCTGATTCTATCAATATAAAAACAGAACTTAACCTCATCCTTCCATTTTGTAAACATATTAGATGCTATTTATCGGGATTGTATGTGTGTGGCCGTGCGAGGAACATTTTCGTGACTCAAAAATCTAAACATCGGATTGCTCCATTAGCTTCGGGGATCCAGAAAACCAAATATTAATTTGGTTTTTTTTAAAAAAAAAGGTTAGCAAATGAGCCAACAACTCAACATGGTTGGTACAGCGAAGAGATCGAAATATTCTTAATTAAATATCAAAAATATGTGTGTGGGGGTGGGGGTTTCCCCATACATCATACACACGAACTTCATAACACCCAAATGCAGAAGAAAAGAAGACGTAATATTTGCGTTCAACTGTGTCATGATTAAATAGAGGTAGTCCTCGACTTATACAGTTCATTTAGTGACCGTTTGAAGTTACAATGAACGGCACTGAAAAAAGTGTAAATGATGACTGTTTTTCACACTTATGATTACTGCAGCATTCCCCACAGTCACATGATTGAAATTCAGATGCTTGGCAACTGTCTCACATTTACGACGGTGTGACTAATTTAACCACTTCAGCGATTCACTTAAAACAACAAAGGAAGTTAAAAGGAGGCAAAACGCACTTAATAAATGTCTCGTTTAGCAGCAGAAAAGGCTGGCTCAATTGTGATTGTAACTCAAGAACTAGTTGTAAATGATAGATCCGATGAATCCACAGAAGAAAGAAGGAGATTAAATGAGGAACGTTTCTTGGATTAGTTTCCCTGAAAGCTTTCGGTAGGCTTAAATGCTACGTGTTCCTTCATTTTTATTTTTACTTTTTTGAGGTGTTGGGAAATGATAATAGAATATAATAGAATAGAAAAGAATAGAATAGAATGGAATGGAACGGAACAGAACGGAACGGAACGGAACGGAACGGAACGGAATGGAATGGAATGGAATTCTTTATTGGTCAAGTGTGATTGGACACATAAAGAATTAGTCTTTGGTGCATATCTTCTCAGTGTACATAAAAAGAAAAAATACGTTCGTCAAGAATCATAAGAATCACACTTAATGATAGTCATAGGGTACAAATAAGCAGTAGAATCATACTAGGAAACAATCAATATAAATCGTAAGGATACAGCAACAAGTTACAGTCATGCAGTCATAAGTGGGAGGAGATGGGTAATAGGAACAATCAGAAGATTAATAGTAATAGTAATGCAGACTTAGTGAATAGTTTGACAGCGTGGAGGGAATTATTTGTTTAGCAGAGTGATGGCGTTTGGGAAAAAACTGTCCGTGTGTCTAGTTGTTCTGATGTGCAATGCTCTATAGTGTCGTTTTGAGGGTAGGAGTTGAAACAGTTTATGTCCAGGATGCGAGGGGTCTGTAGATATTTTCACAGCCCTCTTTTTGACTTGCGCAGTATTCAGGTCCTCAATGGAAGGCAGGTTGGTAGCAACTGTTTTTTCTGCAGTTCTAACTATCCGTTGAAGTCTGTGTCTGTCTTGTTGGATTGCAGAGCCAAACCAGCCAGTTATAGAGGTGCAGATGACAGACTCAATAATTCTTCTGATGGAAACTGAAGTATAATTTTCACAGCTCAGGGGGAAATCTGACAACCCTAGAATAGGTTCAAGGTGTGTTAAGTTTTCTGAACGATGAGAAGATCAATTTATTTGTGGGAAAATCCACCGACAGCCCAGAGGATCGGAGGAGCTATGGAGGGGAGGAAACCAAAACAGAGACTCCTGGAGGGACCACATACACACCCACACAGACACACAAAGATCCAGAAACGAGATGAAGGAAGGAGCAGGCAGAATGAGCTGTGGGAGGAATAACAGAAGAATAGTTGGGAAGTGGAGATATCTGAAAGACATATTGTGTTATGGCATTATGCATAAGGTCTACCAGCATTATGATAAATGTGTTGATTTTGGCTACCCCGGTGGGCCCTCAGGCATCTCTGATCTGAAGCCAAAATACCTCACCGTTTTAGAGAAGGAAGATTCCCTGCGTATATGTCCAATACGAAAGTTGGACTGCAGAATAAAACCCAGCAGGATAAGATAAAAATCAGAAATATTCAGAAGACCAGAACGTGGAGAGGATTGGAATCAATTTCAACCTTAACGCAGCACGAGGTGATTCTTCCGCTGTTTATTTTGCATAATAACTCTTCAGCCACATATGTTCTTAATAATCTGTCGGGAGAATTAGCATAATATTGTAATTTCAGCCTCGATTTTTGGGGAGCTGAGTTGCTGGAAAAACCCAAAGATCTAATTTGATGACAACTGGTTCTTAGCACCCCTGATTAGAGTTTCGTTCTCTGTTTATTTAAAAGTAGGCTGCGGTATCTTACAGCATTTCATTAATCATTTATTAATTATGCTTGATGCCTCAGATTATTATTATTATTTAAATGAATGATTCACTTGTTTGATTTTTAAAAAGGCTCCTAAATGTGGCATTGCCTCCCTCATATAATGTACCGAATTGAAATAAGCATCAGTAATCACTGTCAACGCTTTCTTGTAAGTAAGAATTGAATCATTTATCTGTCTGCATGTATAAATTATCATCATTTCTCATTCAAGATAGAGGCTTAATGGCAATTTATGACGTGCAAACATGCAAGCAAAGCTAGTTTATAGAAAATAATAATTTTGTTTAGACCTTTGCTTCAGAGAAGTGCTGAGGGCTTGCGTATTTAATGAGAGCAGCTCATAATAAGTTAGCCACACACAGGACTAGGGACTTGAGATTCAAAAGAAATAAGGGTCTTTGCCTCATAAGCACATCCGGGAATCTGAGAGAACACAAAAAAACCCCACTGATTTGTTCTTGTATCTGCAAAATGTGGTTTCAAATGTTCAAAAGAGGGGGATGAAGGAGGCAACCACTACTGAAATTCATCAGATAGATGATAGATAGATAGATAGATAGATAGATAGATAGATAGATAGATAGATAGATAGATGGGTGGGTGGGTGGGTGGGTGGGTGGGTGGGTGGGTGGGTGGGTTAGGGTTAGGGTTAGGGTTAGGGTTAGGGTTAGGGTTAGGGTTAGGGTTAGGGTTAGGGTTAGGGTTAGGGTTAGATATGGATGGATAGATAGATGATAGATGATAGATAGATAGATAGATAGATAGATAGATAGATAGATAGATAGATAGATAGATAGACAGACAGATAGATAGATAGATAGAAGATAGATGAGAGATAGAGATAGATATATATATACTGTAGAATTTAGATGAGGAGAGGAAAGGAAAAGAAAAGAGAAAAGGGGAGGGGAGGGGAGGGGAGAGAGAGGAGAGAGAAAAGAGAAGAGGAGAGGAAAGGAGAGGGGAAGGGAGGGGAGGAGAGGAGAGGAGAGAAGAAAAGAAGAAAAGAAGAAAAGAAGAAAAGAAGAAAAGAAGAAAAGAAGAAAGGAAGAAAGGAAGAAAGGAAGAAAAGAAGAAAAGAAAAGCCACTTCAAATGATCTCCCTCCTGGCCTGGAAAAGCTAATATAAAACCTGCAATACGCAACTTCCATTTCAAAGCCCTTTTAAGCAAGCTCTTTGGAAGCAGAGTTTAAAATCTTCAGATAATTCTGTTGGGCTGAAAAAAAGAAGTTAATGGTGAGAAAGCTGTTTCTTTTTGAGTTGGGGGGGAAAAATGTCTACGGACTCCTGCGGCTATTGATTCCGAAACAATCTTGCCCGTGATAAATGGGAGTACATTTAGCAGAAGATTCAGTCACGAGAGCTCACAGATCAATCAGCTTGTCAACAGGAAGGCTAAATCCAATTTTTTATTTGTACTAAACTCTGATTTCGCGGTCGGCTCTCATCCCCTCGGAAAGTAGCCTGCGCATGGGATGACAACAGTAACAACAGAAAATAGATAATCTTTCAAAAGCATATTAGAAGTGGAAGGTTTGGGATTGTATGTGTGTATGGGGGGGGGGAGAGAGAAATGGGGGAAGGGTGAAACTCAGCTCAACAAAAGCTGATTACTTGATTTATGGAATGAGGGGAAGGCGGGGAAGAGAGGCTGTTATTTAAATCACAAAACGTTAAGGCCTAAACTGTGTTGGTGGTTTGCTTTGGTTTGACTCCAAGAGTTTACTGAAGATTGGGGAAGAGATTCTAGAATTGTTTGTCATATTTGCCTCCGAGATTTGATGTACAGAATTAATACAGTTGTGCTTCTGATATGAAAACATACAACCTTCCTTCCTTCCTTCCTTCCTTCCTTCCTTCCTTCCTTCCTTCCTTCCTTCCTTCCTTCCTTCCCTGCCTACCTGCCTACCTTCCCTTACCCTTTCCCCTTCATTCCACCCCTTCCCCTTTGTTTCTCCCCTCCCTTCCCTCCAGTGGTGGGATTCAAGTAATTTAACAACCAGTTAAATTACTTGAATTTAACTTGAAATAATTAGGGTTCTCTGCCCTAATTATTGTTTCAAACAACCAGTTTGCCAAACTGTTCAGAAAGTTAACAACCGGTTCTCCCGAAGCGGTGTGAACTGGCTGAATCCCACCACTGCCTCCCTCCCTCCCCCCCTCTCTCCCTCCCTCTCTTCCTTCTCCCCTCCTCCCTTCCTTCCTGCCTTCATGCCTTCCCTTTCACCTTCCTCAATCTCCCTTTCCCTTTCGTTCCTCCCCTTCCCCTTCATTCCTCCCCTTCCCCTCCCTCCCTCTAATTGCTCTAGCAGGCCATCCATCCAAGCATTCCTTCATTCCACCCCTTCCCCTTCGTTCCTCCCCTTCCTTCCCCTCCCTCCCACCCTCTCTTCCTCCCTCCCTTCCTTGCTGCCTTCCCTTTCCCTTTCCCTTTCCCCTTCCTCTTCCTCCCTTTCCCTTTTGTTCCTCCCCTTCGTTCCTCCCCTTCCCCACCCTCTCTCCCTCCCTCTCCCTCCCTCCCTCCCTCCCTTCCTTCCTCTAATTGCTCTAGCAGGCCATCCATCCAAGCATGAATAAGCAATGAAGGTTTGCAATCAATGTGACCAAAGGTGAGGACACAGATGTACAATATCTAAAAGGTCAACCGATCTACAGTTTGGGGAAATGGCCATTTCATCCGTTAGTACCCTGATATATTTTCAGGCTTAAGTTGAAGAGTAGTATTTACTTTTCATTATACAGTATGTGTTAATGCTTTAAATTAAGACTGTTCTCTTCTCTATATTTTTTAGTGGTCTCCTTTTACAGTAAAATAAACTCAACAGATGACAATATTCATCTGTTCTTGTCTCGGCTAGGAAACTAAGGCATTTCAGTCCTGTTTAATATTTGGATGGGAGCAGTAGTTTCATTTACTGTACCTTTGCTACCGGTTCACAAATATGAGCATGCACAGAGCGTCCGTGATGATGTCCATGTGGGTGGGCGCACCTGCCGTTGTTGCTACCAGTTCACCTGAACCTGGTAGAACTGGTACAAACCCACCACTGGATGGGAGATAATCAAAAAGTCCCAGGGACATAAACTAGGTGCATGATGATGAACCTATGGCACGCGTGCCACAGGTGACACATGTCGCCAAATCAGTGGGCATGGGAGCCCAGCTCCGGCGTCCATGCGTGCACTGGCCAGCTGATTTTTGGGCCTTCTGGGCCTACCAGAAGCAGGGAAACAACCTTTTTCCTGCCTCCGGAGGGCCTGGGGGTGTGGGGAAGGCCCGTTTTTCTTTCTCACCTGGCCCCAGATCCTCTCTTTGAGTCTGGGGAGGGCGAAAACAGCCTTCCTCACCCCCTCGGAGGCCCTCTGGAGGCCAGAAACAGCCCGTTTCCCAACTTCTGGTTGGATAGGAAGTGACATTTTTTGCTGTCCCCAGCCTCTAGAGACTCCTAGAGAGTCTCTGCGCAAACCTTCGTGCATGCGTGAACCTCCCCTGCTCCCCTCCTCTCCTAGCACGCGATG
Source organism: Pituophis catenifer annectens (assembly GCF_029215685.1). Taxonomy (NCBI): domain Eukaryota; kingdom Metazoa; phylum Chordata; class Lepidosauria; order Squamata; family Colubridae; genus Pituophis; species Pituophis catenifer. Next base: position 20,896,250 of record NW_027256893.1, read on the forward strand.
GCAAAAAGGTTAGCCATCACTGGACTAGGTAGAAATTTGGAAAAAAATCTCAGAAAAAGATAATAGCAAACTATTCAGCCAACAAGCCAACAACTGGATGGAGTCAGCAGGTCCTAAATTCAAAATAAAGGAGATTTTAAACATACGGTACGCATACTGAAATAGTGGCCATGTTTACTATCATTCCTGGGCTATCTATTGGATGTCAGCCAGCCAAAATACAATAAGACATCAAGATGTTTCTACTAGGGAACAGTGTCCCAATACAACATTCCTCGGAGGTTGCATAGCAGACTTTTAAAAAGCTATTTCTTCTATGCCTCCCTCCTACTTCTGTCTTGTATGAGCTCTTTATCCATGTTAAATTCATACATATGTATATTAAAATTCCTCCGTGCTGTCTAAAATCAAGGGCTTGGATATGGATAGCCTCTTAAAAGCCACCTATTGAATTACCCGTTGGATTTATTAAATTATAACTATATTTTTCTGATTCTTTTCAAAGGGCACATCTGGCATCTTTTAACGGCAGTTATATTGAATCCCTCTGCTCTTCACAAACTTTGTCTACTGTAAACCAACTTGAACAAGTTTAGGAAATGTTCTGTTTTCATTGAAACCAGAAGCCCTCACAGGACACTTTTGCGAAGAAATTGTTATTTCAAATGCTGTATGATAGCAGAAATTATTGCTCTAGGATTCAGATCCTGTCTGGTTTCTTTGAAGGTCCGTTCAAGAGTCTGTGCAGGCCTGATTCAGTCCTAACTTTCATATCAGCTGACGGCTTTTCCATGTGTCTACAGTAGTGGCCAAAATTGTGGGAACCTTTTGGGAAAAGTGTATTTTCTAAAACTAGCTAATAACACCACTTTTGGGCGGGGAGTAATACCATAAAATTATATATCAATAGAAAGATAATTTAATCAAGAATGTAATGCAATAACTTTTCACGAAGGATTTGCTATTAGAATATAAGAGTGTATGAAGAAGAAAAGCAAAACACGTAGAAAAAATGAAATATAGAAAAATTATCACCATAGAAAAAATAAGATATACAAAAATTATCACCATGTCAGTTAATACTTAGTTGGGTAATCTTTAGCATGAATGATGGCCTTACAACGTCTTTCCATGGAGTGAACCAAGTCTTTTAGTTCTGCAGCTGTTATCATGTGAAACCAAGATTGAATGATGGCTTCTATTAACTGGGTTTTATTGCTGGGTTGCTTCTGACTAACAAGTTTCTTGAGTTGGCTCCATAGATTTTCAATTGGGTTAAGGGCTGGGCTATTCCCAGGCCATTCCAGCAATGAAATATGGTTATCTTGAAACTCCAAAAAAAAAAAAAAAAAAAAAAGAGGTGTTGTTAGCCATCAAACCTCAAAAATACACTTTTCCCATAAGTTTTCCACAATTTGGGCCACTACTGTAGATAGGCTATTGCAAAAATAATTTAGAAATAAAAGCTTCACTTCTCATCGCAACTTCTTCCAATGTTCCAGATTTGCGTTTTCAAGAGGCAACTGGACTTTCATTGTTTTTGCTTGAAGATGTTTCACTTCTGATCCAAGAAGCTTCTTCTATCCTGACTGAATGGTGGAGAATGGAAGGATTTACAGTATATCCCTTGCAGTACTCTGGTTGTTGTCACTCTTTCTGAGAGTCGTTGAGGCCACTTGGAGGTTTATCTGTGCCCTCAGGGTCCCCTGAATAGTGCCGATGGAAGTGGAACCTTCTTGGAACTTCTGAAACATCTTCAAGGCTATCTTTTCCCCGGCCATTTCAAGGATTCAGCTGATAATACTTGAAAATATAATAACTGAGCTACCCCACTCATTAAACCTACCCAGAGAATGTCCGTTCTGTTTAACATTCCAGTTAATGTTCACACACACAAAAAAAGATTGTGCAATAAACCACTCCTTGGATCTATCTAAAAGCTGGTTGTTTGGGAATAAAACTTTGTTTATGTACATGCTTTAAAATGCATGGACAGAGGCCTAATGAGAAGACAAAGTTGGAAGCCCATTGCTTTAACTTAAATCAGAATAGAATAGAATAGAATAGAATAGAATAGAATAGAATAGAATAGAATAGAATAGAATAGAATAGAATAGAATAGAATAGAATAGAAATAAGGAGTAGAGTAGAGTAGAGTAGAGTAGAGTAGAGTAGAGTAAGTAGAGCAGAGCAGAACAGAGCAGAACAGAGCAGAACAGAACAGAACAGAACAGAACAGAACAGAACAGAACAGAATAGAATAGAATAGAATAGAATAGAATAGAAAAAAGGAGTAGAGTAGAGTAGAGTAGAGTAGAGCAGAGCAGAGCAGAGCAGAGCAGAGCAGAACAGAACAGAACAGAACAGAACAGAACAGAATAGAATAGAATAGAATAGAATAGAAATAAGGAGTAGAGTAGAGTAGAGTAGAGCAGAGCAGAGCAGAACAGAACAGAACAGAACAGAACAGAACAGAACAGAACAGAACAGAACAGAACAGAATAGAATAGAATAGAATAGAATAGAATAGAATAGAATAGAATAGAATAGAATTTTTTATTGGCCAAGTGTGATTGGACACACAAGGAATTTGTCTTTGGTGCATACGCTCTCAGTGTACATAAAAAGACAAGATAGGTTTATCAGGAATCATAAGGTACAACACTTAGTGATAGTCAAGGTTATTAATAAGCTATCAAATCGTACTAGGAAAGAAATAAAAACAATATAATTGAAAGATACAAGCAACATGGTTATAGTCATAAGTGGGAAGAGATAGATACTACTAGTAAGGAAGAGAAGAATAAGAGTAATACAGTCTTAGTAAATTATTTGACAGTGTTGTGGGAATTAGTTGTTAAGCAGAGCGATGGCATTCAGGAAAAAATTGTCCTTGTGTCTAGTTGTTTTGGTGTGTAGTGCTCTATAGCATTCAATCCCAAACGGGCTGGATGGCTAACCATAAAATTGTTGCTGGGCTTTTTTGCAGATTTTCCTGCACTTAGGCAGGAAAAACCAAATGTGCAGGTACAGAATAGGCAGTATCTGGATCAATAGTAGTAACTGTGAGAGGGATCTAGCTGTCCTGGTGGATCACTGCTTAGGTATGAGCCAACACTGTGCTGTACATCTGCCAAAAAAGCCAGTATGGTCCTAGGCTATATTAACAGAGGATTAGCATCAAGATCTCAAGAAGATACGGCCTGTACCTGGAATACTGTGTCTAGTTCTGGTCACCATGATACAGAAAAGATGCTGGGATCCTAGAAAGAGAGCAGAGAAAAGAGCCACAAAGGCTAAATCATATGATAAACAGTTGAGGGAACTAGCTATGTTGCAGGATCCAATCTGGGTCAGTCACCGAGACCAGAGGTTTAGCCTTCTGACTTTGGGTCTCATGCTGGGACCCATCTTCATGCAACTTCTCTACTAGAGGGAAGTTCTCTGAGGATGGGCTCCAGGACAAGTTCAAAAAGCTCGGAAGAATAAATCTTTGGTCTTGGGGACTAACCCAGATTTGATCCTGCAACATTATCCTGGGACACATATATTCACCTTCATTTGGGAACTTTAGCCTAATAAAGGCTTAGGGGAAACATGATTGTTGTTGTCGGTTGCGAAGTCATGTCCAAACCATCACGACCCCTTGGACAACGTTCCTTCAGGCCTTCCTGTCCTCTACTATCCTCTGGAGTGCATTACGCCGACTACTTCAGTGACTCCATCCAGCCACCTCATTCTCTGCCGTTCCCTTCTTCTTTTGCCCTCAATTGTTCCCAGCATGAGGCTCTTCTCCAGTGAGTCCTTCCATCTCATGAGGTGGCCAAAGTATCTGAGTTTCATCTTCAGGATCTGGCCTTCTAAAGAGCAGTCAGGGTTGATCTCCTCTAGGACTGACCAGTTTGATCATCTTGCAGTCCAAGGGACTTGCAGGAGTCTTCTCCAGCACCAGAGTTCAAAGGCCTTCATTCTTTGGCGCTCAACCTTTTTTTCTTATGGTCCAACTTTCACATGATAGCATCTTCCAATACTTGAGGGGTTATCACACAGAGAATAGGGGGTTGATTTCTTTTCTGTAGCACCTGAGGGCAGGACAAGAAGCAATGGGTGAAAACTGATCAGAAGGAGAGCCAACCTGGAATTAAGAAGGGATTTCCTGACAGTGAGAATAATTAATCAGTGGAATAGCTTGCTTCTTGGAGTGGGGGGTGATTCATTCCTGGAGGTTTTCAAGAAAAGATTGGATAACCATTTGTCCTGGATGGTACAAGGATTGCTGCAGTGGTGAAGTCCAATTTTTTTTAACTACTGGTTCTGTGGGCGTGGCTTGGTGGGCATGGTGTGGCTTGGTGGGCATGGCTTGGTATGCATGGCAGGGGAAGGATACTGCAAAATCTCCATTCCCACCCCACTCCAGGGGAAGGATATTGCAAAATCTCCATTCCCACCCCACTCTGGGGCCAGCCAGAGGTGGTATTTGCCAGTTCTCCGAACTACTCAAAATTTCTGCTACCGGTTTTCCAGAACCTGTCAGAACCTGCTGGATTTCATCCCTGCATTGCTGCTTTGGGCAGATGGTTGGAGTAGAAGACCTCCAAAGTCCCTTCCAGCTCTAGGATTCTACAATTCACTGAATTATTAAAACTACAGGCCTGTACTTTACAGGGCCTGACTACGTTATCATTTTTCTTCCTCCGAGCGTCTCCTTAAAATGCATATTTAACCAATTTCTCCCTACAGTTTTTGCACTCTCTGAAGGCTTGGCCACATCACTCATCCGAAATATTAACCTTAGCTGTTTATCAAGGCATTTGCAAAACAGACAAGCAATAAAACCGTAGCTATGTGTGCACTCAATTACCGCCGGAATGAAGAATATCACAAAAATTATTCAGTGTCAGAAATCTCATTTTGTATGATATTTCTATATATTTGGGGGGCTTATATATATATATATATATATATATATATTCCCCCTCGGTATGAGTGGATTAATATGTTTGGAGTACCCTTGAGCCATAGTGGAAAAATAGACCAACATCCTTATTTAGCACCTCTGCTCAATTCCATTAGAAAAATTTGCTTTAAAGGCAACACATTGATGAATGAAATGTCTTATGCTAATGTAAGAATAATCAATTTAGAATGCTTATGACAATTAAGAAAGCTGGAGATAAGCTTCAGAAGAACTATGCTTTGTCAGCCTTGATTTGGATTAAACTTGCACTAATGGGATCATTTTTCTTCCAAAAGGTATTCTTTTCGGGGGTGGGGGGGGGCAGCATATCAATTAATATGAATTATGCATGTATGGAAGGGAGTAATATCATTAATTAGACAAATTAATTTTATGAGGCCGCGAATAGAGTAACACTAGATTAGGGGAGATATCCTTTCCACGCTTCACACGTGTTTGAAATAAATGAATAGTTTTACATTTGCATAGTTATTACAGGTTCAATCAGTGTTAATCTGTCATGCGGCAGTCAGCAGCCGGCTTTAACTTGGTCACACAACATGTGCAATTCGCACTTCTGGAGGATGACATATGCATTGTTATAAATGCATTTCAGATTTGGGTAGGCCCCACAAGGAATGCCAGGGGGATTCTTTCAGGAGGAGGAGAAGGAGAAGGAAGGAAGATGGAGGAGGAGGAGGAGGAGGAGGAGGAGGAGGAGGAGGAGGAGGAGGAGGAGGAGGAGGAGGAGGAGGAGATGGAGATGATGGAGGAGGAGGAGGAGGAGGAGGAGGAGGAGAAGGAAAAAGAAGGGAGATGGAGGAGGAGGAGGAGAAGAAGAAGAAGGAAAGGAGATGGAGGAGGAGGAGGAAGAAGAAGAAGAAGAAGAAGAAGAAGAAGAAGAAGAAGAAGAAGAAGAAGAAGAAGAAGAAGAAGAAGAAGAAGAAGAAGAAGGGAGATAGAGGAGGAGGAGGAGGAGAAGGAACGGAGATGGAGGAGGAGGAGGAGAAGAAGAAGGAAAGGAGATGGAGGAGGAGGAGGAGGAAGAAGAAGAAGGGAGATGGAGAAAGAAGAGAAGGAGAAGGAACGGAGATGGAGGAGGAGGAGGAGAAGAAGAAGGAAGGGAGATGGAGGAGGATCTTATATTAATTCTTGTTCCAAAAGATACATCAGGTCTTATTTTCCAGTTAGGGTTTATTTTCAAGGAAATATGGTACTAAATGCATCCATGTGGCTGATGATCTTAACTGGGGCTTATTTTGGGGGTAGGGCTTATATTACGAGCACCCTGAAAAGTCATGCTAGGGCTTATTTTCCGGTTGGGTCTTACTTTTGGGGAAATAGGGTATTATTATTATTATTATTATTATTATTATTATTATTATTATTATTATTTTCTCATTACCACCATTTCCATTCACTTGCTTCTGGTGGTGCATAACAGAGCGTTCTTAGATACCATCAACTTCTGTTGGTTTAGAGTCAGGAAAATAATTTTGAGAGGTTATAAAATGCCTCCGATTAAGAAGAAAATTTCTGAAGTTCTTCAGTTAAGATCCTGAATCAAAAACCAAATGACCAAAGTTATCCTGATTTTCCCCCTGCACCCAACTTCATGGTGGGAACACTTTGGACTTATCATGATTCTATCTGGTAATAATTTTGTATATTATAATAAAGAATGCAGGTGTGTATACTTTGTGTGTGTGTAAAAAAAGAGAAGAGAGAGTGTGGAGAGAGAGAGAGAGGGAGGGAGAGAGAGAGAGAGAGAGAGAGAGAGAGAGAGAGAGAGGGAGAGAGACTGATTAAAGAAAAAAATTAAGTTATTGTAGTGTTTGTAGAAAGCATAATCTGTTTATTTTCTCTAACTGGACGTGACAGAACTGTGTTCTAATTTTTTAAAAAAAAAGAGAGAGAGAGAAGACAAAGTAAATAAGACATAAGTTTCTTCCAAAGAATTAATAATGTGCCTCATATGTGAATGAAAGAGAGAGAGGAAGAGAATGGACAAGTATGAACAGATGTTGAAAATAAATGAGGCGATATATACTATATCTAGAGTATGTTATACAAGTCCACATGACATGGGACAGCTGGCGACCTATAACGCCCTTTCAAAAATTGACTGACGATAGCATCAGTTCTTTAATTTTTCTACAAAGTTTTTTCTGAAGGAGCAAACTTTTCTGAAAGTTCTTCTTTCCCTTTTTTTTTTTTTGCAAAACTCACAGTCAGAGTCATTGAAAGGGTCCGATTTCCTAAAGAAGAGCAACCCTTCCACACAGTTGGGCTGGATCCAGATTTTACTCACTGAAGCAGTCGGCTCTGGTTTTCATGAAGAGCAAAAGAGCTGAAAACTAGGGGTAGGCTGCTGGGGGTTCTCAGGGGTTCGGGGGAACCTCTAGCTAAGATTCTGTGCAGTTCGGAGAACCCCCAAATCCCACTCCTGGCTGGCCCCACCCCTCCCTCCCAGGAGTCCCCACGCAGACCATTTTGGATGCAGGTAAGTGCAGGGTGTGTACGGAGGCTCAGGGAGGGCAAAAAATGGCCCTACCAAAAGTTCAGGAAGGCTGGAAACAGGCCCATTTCTGGCCTCCAGAGGGCCTCCGGAGCCTGGGGATGCCATTTTTGCCCTCCCGGAGGCTCGAGAAAAACCTCCAGAGCCTGGGGAGGGCAAAAATGTGGGGGAGGGGCTGCTATGGTGCAGGAGGCCGACTAGCCCATGCCCACCATGGCCATGCCCACACAGCAACCAGGCAGAAAACCCCTTGTTAAAATTTTTGAAGCCCACTCCTGCTGAAAACCTGTAACTAGATTGTCCCACATGAAATTACAGCAGGGGAATCATATGACTGAGTACCCTAAGAGGTATAATTTATTAGGTCTGTTGCATTCTTTTCTTTTCTTTTTTTTAGGAACGTCAGGAATCTCAATCATCAGGAATATGGAACATGTGATCGATCAAATAGAGATCAGTAAGGTTTACATTACGTCCTCGTGATTTTAAAGTATCTATTCTAGATCCAACCTAATAGCCTAATTCTTTTTTTCACATTCAACTTTATTCAGGGTGAGATATAGAAGATTTTATCCATTTTCTCTCTGGAGAACAACTCTGTGAGGTAGTTTTTTTCACCCAAATTCCTCTAGAGTAAGATATTTTGATGGACACATGAATCCATTTTTGTATTTGAAGACTGGGAAGGAAAGTTGGCTTCATTGGAGACAAAAAAAATCTCCATTATTGAATAAATATGAAGAGGAGGTCATCAAATATCCATCAAAATATATTGGCTGGTGTCCCAAGGCTGTTTTTTTAAAAGGCAACTGGACTTTCTTTGTTTTTTCCTTGAAGAGGTTTTGCTTCTCATCCAAGAAGCTTCTTCAGTTCTGACTGAATGGTGGAGAAAGGAAGGATTTATATTGATATTCTCCACCATTCAGTCAGAACTGAAGAAGCTTCTTGGATGAGAAGTGAAACCTCTTCAAGAAAAAAACAAAGAAAATCCAGATGCCTTTTGAAAAAGCACCTTTGGGACAACTGTGACCCGGATAACTGAGAATATCCATAGACATATTGGCTGGTGGCATCATGGATCCTTGTTTTTGTCTTCAAAATACTCACAACAGATCCCATATCTACTCCACGGCTATTCTTCCTTTTACGTCATGTGAAGATATTGGAAGATGAATAGCGGTGCTTCATAAATTATATATCTATAATCAGCGTGCTAAGATTTCACATCAAGCATTCATTGAACACGCCGCTCGGTGAATTTCAGCACTTTGGAGGGAAGAAAATACACAAAATAACAAATATGCATTGCAGATTTATTGCATGTAACAAAAGAGCAGTGTAAACTATAATGAAGCTATTTCCCAGGTTGGGGTAGATTACAGAATCCTTCAGTTATCCTTAATGTTGTATCTGGCAATTTTGCTGGAGTGCTTTTTAAATCTAATGGGTCAGACCACAGCAAAATAGGATAATGGCTTTAAATGATGGATAGGTATTGGAGGAAGACTCTGCAGTGGCCAAAGCACAACACAACGCAAATATACAATATCCAAAACAATGCAAACATTGTTGTTTGTTTATCACTGTTGTCCTGAACAAAAACCCTGACAGAGGAGTACGATACAAAATCTTTCCCAAAATAAGACGAATGATTCATCCAGGATTTCTTTAATCCCGGGAACCTATTGGAAGGCATATGAAATAAACGTTCCTATTTTGTATAATTAGTGGAAATCTCAGCAAAAGAGAAAGAGGGTGGGAAGCGTATTATATAAGGTAATTCAGACTCATGACTTTTGTCATCCAAAAAAGCACAACAAAGAACGTTCTTTCTGCGCCAACTCAGAAAGCTCAAACTGCCCAAGGAACTGCTGATCCAGTTCTACAGAGGAACTATTGAGTCTGTCATCTGCACCTCCATAACTGTCTGGTTTGGTTCTGCAACCCAATAAAACAGACACAGACTTCAGAGGGTAATTAGAACTGCAGAAAAAACAATGGCTACCAACCTGCCTTCCATTGAGGACCTGTATACTGCAAGAGTCAAAAAGAGGGCTGGAAAAATATTTACACACCCCTCGCATCCTGGACATAAACTGTTTCAACTCCTACCCTCAAAATGACGCTATAGAGCACTGCACACAGGAACAACTAGACACAAAGACAGTTTTTTCCCGAACGTCATCACTCTGCTAAACAAATAATTCCCTCAACACTGTCAAACTATTCACTAAGTCTGCATTACTATTGCTATTAATCTTCTCATCATTCCTATCACCCATCTCCTCCGACTTATGACTGCATGACTGTAACTTTGTTGCTTGTATCCTTACGATTTATATTGATTGTTTCCTAGTATGATTTGATTGCTTATTTGTACCCTATGACTATCATTAAGTGTTGTACCTTATGATTCTTGACGAACGTATCTTTTCTTTTATGTACACTGAGAGCATATGCACCAAAGACAAATTCATTGTGTGTCCAATCGCACTTGGCCAATAAAGAATTCTACGTCTATGCTGTGGAATAAAAATGAACTCGTCCTAAATGTAGAGGCCATCTTGGTTATGAGATCTGCAAAAATGCTGGGCTACTTTGTTCATCCTTTGGGAGATGTTTTCTAGGAATGGCGACCTGATCCTTGTCTTCCAAATATTGATCTTAGGAGGGGTGGAGGTCTATGGAGATCCTCAATCATCCAGGTCATGGTTGTCCCAAAGGTGCTTTTCAAAAGGCAACTGGACTTAGCGACGGAAATTTTGGGCTCAGTTGTGGTCATAAGTCAAGGACTATCTGTATTTAGAGCATTCTTGGGAACGAAAAACTGATGTACAGCTAGCAACTTTCACACCCTGAAGATTCTCTCCAAAAAAGTAATTGAATTGATACCCACATTTGGCCACAGGACACTAAAATCACATTGAGTTGTTGTTGTGTTTAATACACGTTTAGTGTATTAACTAAACTCTTTAGTGTATTAACTAATTTAACTGAAGTATAAACTCTGCCAACTGCCAACAGTTTGATCCTCACCAGCTCAAGGTTGATTCAGCCTTCCATCCTTCCGAGGTTGGTACAATGAGGACCCAGATTGTTGATGGCAATGTGTAAACTGCTTAGAGAGGGCTGTAAAAGCACTGTGAAGTGGTATATACTGTAAGTCTAAGGACTATTGTTATATATACTCAATATAAATGAAAGGGGTCTTATATAAAAGACCCCTATATAAAATGTGCAAATTGCCCATCATTTAAACCCCGTTTCCAAAATGAAATTTTCAACTTCCAGATCCAAACAGCATCTGGGTTTTATTATCATTGTCAATAATTCCATTTGGCTAATTCTGCTCATGTACTAATGATTAATCAGACAAGCCTATTTACTAATGTATCAGAATGTGTTAGAAACATAAGCTAATGGGGGACAGATCATCAATTCAGGTATAAATGAACTATGAGGATATTGGATATCTATTGATTCATGTCAGAGAATGAAGAGGAAAATGTAATCAGCTTGTAAAAATCATTAGACTAAATGAAAATAGAATTTCAAATCCCATCCTTAATACATAATTTTTATCGACTTTTTCTGCGTGCCTAAATTGGTTGGACAGTTAAAAGAGTTAAAAGCAAAATATAGCAATATTTTGCTGGTTGTGTGTATGTATATATAAAGTGGGAGCAAACGAAGAACTTATCCAGTTGCCCTAATATTAAAAGAAACTATTTTATCATCTTATATTGTAGAGTGCAATTAGTTACAAAACACAGATAGAGGTTAGCGTTCAACTTTCAACCTCTTGTTTAATGACCGTTCGAAATTAGAATGGCACTGAAGAAAGTGACTTATGGCTCAATTGTGCTCGTAAGTCAAAGACTACCTTTTATTTGATCAAGGAATATCCAGAGTCAAGAAATCAAGGCTCAGCACATTTGTTGGGGGAAAAAAAACTGTTTCCAGCCAACATTACATTTGTACAATGCAGTCTAACTCTGCAGTTGTCAAATAATATGTTACACAGCATCAATGGTGAAATCCCAATTTTTTTACTACCGGTTCTGTGGGCATGGCTTGGTGGGTGTGGCAGGAGAAGGATACCGCAAAATCCCCATTCCCTCCCCACCCCTGGGGGTAGGATATTGCAAAATCTCCATTCCCACCCCACTCTGGGGCCAGCCAGAGGTGGTATTTGCCAGTTCTCCAAACTGCTCAAAATTTCCGCTACTGGTTCTCCAGAACCTGTCCGAACCTGCTGGATTTCACCCCTGCACAGCATCCTAGCATTGGGTGCATCCGATTGAACAGAAAATATTCAGCCACCGGAATGCACAACCCAAACTGTACAAAACCCAACCCACAACCCAAGAACACGTAAAGATCTAGCAACGCTTTAAAAAGCCATAGTAAGACCACTCTTGAAATACTGCATCCAGTTCTGATGACCATAATATTAAAAAGATGTTGAGGCTTTGGAAAGAGTGCAGAGAAGAGCAACAAGAATGATTAGCGGTGGCGCAGTGATTAGAATGCACTATTGCAGGCTATTTCTGCTGATCACTGGCTGCCAGCAGTTTGGCAGATCGAATCTCACCAGGGACTCAAGGTTGAATCAGCCTTCCATCCTTCCGAGGTGGGTAAAATGAGAACCCAGATTGTTGGGGGGCAAGAGTTGACTCTGTAAACCGTTTAGAGAGGGTTGTAAAGCACTGTGAAGTGGTATATACAGTAAGTCTAAGTGGTAGTGCTATTGCTATTAGGGGGCTGGAGGATAAAACATATGAAGAATATGTTTTTGCAGGAATTGAGTATGCCTGGTCTAAAGAAAAGGACTAGGGCAGACACTATAGCAGTGTTCCAATATCTCAGGGGCTGCCACAAAGAAGAGGGGGTCAACCTATTCTCCAAAGCACCCAAAGGCAAGACAAGGAACAATGGATGGAAACTAACCAAGGAGAGAAGCAACCTAGAACGAAGGAGAAATTTCCTAACAGTTAGAACAATCAACAGCTTGCCTTCAGAAGTTGTGGGTGGAGACCTCCATCACTGGAGGCTTTCAAAAAGAAACAGGACAACCATTTATCTGCAATAGAATAGGGTCTCTTGCTTGATCTAGAAGACCTCCGAGGTCCCCTCCAACTCTGTTATTCTATGTTCTATTAACGTTCTCTTTCTCCGAAAGCTGCAGAGTAAAGACTGAGTGTGTTGCATTCACAGGGTACAAAATTGTGCAGCTTCAATGCTTAGGTTTCCAAACACACAATGCACACACGCACGCACACCAGAATTTGACAAGCTATTCTCCACTCTCACCGGCAAAGGCTCTTCACCCTGAATGCTTAATGTTGTTTCTTAGCTGGTGTTCAATACCGTCCAGTCTATAACTCTGTGCCTCGCCTTTATGTGATGGTTAGATATGAGATTGATCTCTCAGGACACCCTGCCGTTCCGAAAGTGGGATTATTGGATTTTGTGGCTTTCTCAGATGTCAAAGATCTTTAAACAGTGTCTTGCAAAGTTGTAGCATCTCGCCAGTCTGCGAGCAGCTTATGAGAAGGGAAAGAAAACAGACTCCATGCTAATTAAAAGGAAGAGGGGGGGGGTAGGGCAACCTGCTTCCCACACCATTAGATTCAACAAGATGAAGGCATTTGATGTGTGCCTTTCATTTAAATATATAGAGTATATTACATTTATTATATATATATATATATATATATATATATATATATATATATATATATATATATATATATATATATGGAGAGAGAGAGAGAGAGAGAGAGAGAGAGAGAGAGAGAGAGAGAGAGAGAGAGAGAGAGAGAAAGACAAAAAGACAGAGAGAGACAGAGAGAGACAGAGAGAAACAGAGACACACACAGAGAGAGAGAGAGAGGGAGAGAGGGAGAGGGAGAGGAAGAGATATGACCAGGGGTGGGCTGCTGGGGGTTTGCAAGGGTTCGAGAGAACCTCTAGCTGATATTCTGTGCAGTTCAGAGAACCCCCAAATCCCACTCCTGGCTGGCCCCGCCCACCCCGCCCCACCTTGCCCCTCCCAGGAGTCCCCACATGGCCCATTTTGGATGCAGGTAAGTGCAGGGCGCGAGGAGTCTCAGGGAGGGTGAAAAACAGGCCTACTGGAAGTTTGGGAAGGCCAGAAATGGGCCCATTCTTGGCCTCCAGAGAGCCTCCGGAGCCTGGGGAGGGCAAAAACGTTCCCCCCCCCCTCCACCGTGGTGCAGGAGGCCGACTAGGTCACACCCACCATGGCCACGCCCACCCAGCAACCGGGCAGAAAAACCCTTGCTCAAATATTTGAAGCCCACTCCTGAATAGTGGTGGGGGAGAGTCCTATTCCTATGCATCTAACCCTGTTGGTTTTCCTAAGAGTTTGAGAATTAGAAGAACAAAAGTGCATTCTGGGTTTTCCTTACTGTCTCTGAACGATCATTTTGCTCCCATTTTCATATGCGTTTCCCTCCCACTTTCCCCCCAGTCCCAGCCATTCTCAATCAATTTGATAGTAGAGAGGAATTGCTTTGGGGTTGTTGTTTTTTTTCTTTTTTTCTTTCAAATGAGAAGAAAATGCAAATGGCATTCTCATAGGTGAGAAACCTACAAGCTTAGCATAGCTTAAGGGGAGTTTGCTTAATGGCTGTATGTTTCATTTTGCAAATATCTCATCTATAGCATCTCTGGCTTCTTATAGGAGAGTGTCTTAAGTCATTTGAACTGGAAATGAATCCATGGTAGGGTTAATTTTTGTTCTGGTTTTTTTTTTTTTTGCTCACAATAGAATTCCTTATGCTACCAGGCTCGAAATTTTGGGCTTGGACAACCTGGAACTACTCCACCTATGGCCTGACTTAAGCCTAGTACACAAAATTGTCTGCTACAACATCCTACCTGTCAACGACTACTTCAGCTTCAACCGCAATAATACATGAACACACAATAGATACAAACTCAAGGTAAACCGCTCCAAACTCGATTGCAGAAAATACGACTTCAGCAACAGAGTGGCCAACGCCTGGAATGCTCTACCCGACTCCGTTGTTACAGCCTCAAACCCTCACAGCTTCAACCTTAAACTGTCTATTGTGGACCTCACCCCATTCCTAAGAGGTCCGTGAAGGGGGCGTGCATAAGCGCACCAGTGTGCCTACCATCCCTGTCCTACTCTCCCCATTTATTTGTACTCATTCCTTGTTCATGTCCATGTTTATACTTACATCTTATGATCGACAAGCTAAATAAATTCTAAAATTCTAAAAAAATTAAACCTGGTTGACCATCTCTGGGCTTGGAAGCTAAGAAAAGTTGGATCTATCAATCAATCAGAATAGAGTCGGAAGGGATATTGGAGGTCTGCTGGTCCAATCCCCTGCTTAAGAAGCAGACCCTATACATTTCACACAAGTGGCTGTCAGTCTCTTCTTAATAACCTCCAGTGATGAAGTACCCACAACTTCTGGTGGCAAGCTGTTTCACTGGTTCATTGTCCTCACTGTTAGGAAGTTTCTTCTTAATTCCAGGTTGCTTCTCTCCTTGATTAGTTTCCCATCCATTGTTTCTTGTCTTGCCTTCTGATGCTTTGGAAAAATAAGTTGACCCCTTCTTCTTTGTGTCTAGTATGTAGATAGGTTAGGAAACGAAGTCAAACTACCTTGGAAGAAAACTTTAATAAGTCTTGGCTTTCATATACATGTCCATGTGTATTTCTCTGGTCACCACCTGCCATCAAAACATGGAGAAAAGGAGGAAAAAAAAGAAAAGACAAGAGATTCAAAGCACAATTCAGCATGATGGGCAAACATCCATCAAACAGGTCGAAAATTGAATGAACTCAGAACGCAATTATTCCCTTGTTGAAAACACGGAGCATTCCTTCAGCTTTTCACAAAAAGGAACGGAGCTCCTTGACCTTCAGTTCCCTCTCTTGGATTTCGTAAATGCTTAACGTGGCAGCGAGGTTCCAAGTTGTTTTTCGCACAGGATTTGGGAGCAGCCCCGCAAATCTGCACTGAGTGCATCACCCTCACTGCTTCAAGCATCTTTGGTAAACATAGAAAGCTCTAACACCGACCCAGATGTTCTCACTACCTTTTATATATATATATATATAATAATTTAAAATCTGTTTGGCATCCGAGAGGATTTTTATTTATTTATTTTTCCTCTTGGCTTCCCCTCCTAGCTGTGCAAGATCCAATCTTCAAAAGGAAAAGAGGGAGGAGGAGAGGAAAACCAACCCCCCACCCTCTCTCTTCTCTCTCCCCTCTTTCTTTCTTTCTTTCTTTCTTTCTTTCTTTCTTTCTTTCTTTCTTTCTTTCTTTCCTATTTCTTTCTTTCTTTCTCTTTCTGTTTCTCTTTCTCTCTCTTCTCTCCCTCTCTATTTCTCTCTATCTCTTTCTCCTCTCTCTTTCTCTCTCACTCTCTTTCTCCCTCCCTCCCTCTCGTCTCTTTCTCCCACCCTCTCTCTTCTCTTTCCCCTCTTTCTTTCTTTCTCTCTTTCTTTTTCTCTCTTTCCCTCTCTCTCTGTCCTCTTTCTTTCTCCCTCTCTCTCTTCTCTCCCTCTTTCTTTCTCTTTCTCTCTCTTCTCTCCCTCTCTATTTCTCTTTTTCTATCTCTTTCTCTTCTCTTTCTTTCTCTCTCTCTTTCTCTCTCTCTCATTCTCTTTCTCTCTCACTCTCTTTCTGTCTCCCTCCCTCTCTTTTCTTTCTCCCACCCTCTCTCTTCTCTGTCATTTATTTATTTATTTATTTATTTATTTATTTATTTATTTATTTATTTATTTATTTCTCTCTTTCTTTCTTTCTCTCTCTTTCCCTCTCTCTCTTCTCTTTCTTTCTTCCTCTCTCTCTCTTCTCTCTCCCCTCTTTCTTTCTTTCTTTCTTTCTTTCTTTCCTTCCTTCCTTCCTTCCTTTCTTCCTTCTCTCTCCCACTCTTTCCCTCCCCCCCTCTTTCCAGCAGGAAAGGAATGTGACAAAGAATGTCGGGGTCCTGTAAATAAACAGCTGTCTTGCAACATGTGCATTTGGGAGGGGAAATGTCTGTAGTTTTCAGGTGCTGACAATCTCCAACCCATCCTTGCCATCCTTATAGTATGGGATATATAATTTAACTATTATTGATAATGTCCAAGCAGATGGGACGAAGTGTAAGGTCCTGCATGTGTCCTCTGGGAATGCTGAAGAAATCAAAGCAGATGGACCAATTGCTCCTTATTTATGTGTGGCTTCAAGCTCCACGTCTGGTAGGATAATGGATCATTATTGCTTTTACACACAAGCACAAATGTGCTTTTAAATCTGGTTCACAAAGCTTCTGAAAGAGCACCGGGCTTCCTATGAAATGATTGAATTGGGGACCTATACATAGGAAGCTTTGCTAAGGGGTTGCTCTTAAAAAAGAATTGCACTCTCCTTGGTCCTCTCTGAGCTTGGTGGATCTCTTGCAGGGCCAATAAACAATACTTTATATAGTCCTTTATATAGATATAGAAAGGTCAACCATGGGAATGCAGGTAGTCCTTGACTTATGACCACAATTGAGCCTACAATTTATGTTGCTAGGCGAGACAGTGGCTAAGTGAATTTTTACAACCTTCCTTGCCACTGCTGTTAAGCGAGTCACTGCAACTGTTAAGTTAGTCACCCGGTCGTTGAGTGGATCTGCCTTTAACATTAACTTTGCTGGTCAGAAGATTGCAAAAGGTAATCACATAGCAATAGCACTTAGACTTATATACCTCTTTACAGTGCTTTACAGCCGTCTCTAAGCAGTTTTACAGAGTCAGCCTCTTGTCCCACAACAATCTGGGTCCTCATTTTACTGACCTGGGAAAGATGGAAGGATGAGTCAACCTTGAGCCAGTAAGGATCGAACTGCTGGCTATGGGCAGAGCCTGCAATACTGCATTCTAACCATTGTACCAACAAGGAAGGAAGGAAGGAAGGACGGACGGAAGGAAGGAAGGAAGGAAGGAAGGAAGGAAGGAAGGAAGGAATAGCAATAGCACTTATATACTGCTTCACAGTGCTTTACAGCCCTCTCTAAGCAGTTTACAGAGTGAAGTGTTTTGCAAAAACAGAAAACTCATTGCCCCCAACAATCTGGCTCCTCATTTTACCGACCTCGGAAGGATGGAAGGCTGAGTCAACTTGAGCTGGTCAGGATCGAACTGCCTGCAGTGGGGCAGAGTCATCCTGCAATACTGCATTCTAGCTACAAGGGAGGGAGGGAGGGAGGGAGGGAGGGAGGGAGGGAGGAAGGAAGGAAGGAAGGAAGGAAGGAAGGAAGGAAGGAAGGAAGGAAGGAAGGAAGGAAGGAAGGACAATAGCCCTTAGACTTATATAGTGCTTTACAGCTCTCTCTAAGTGGTTTACTGAGTCAGACTATTTGCCCCCAACAATCTGGGTAATCATTTTACCGACCTCGGAAGAATGGAAGGCTGAGTCAACCTTGAGCCGGTGGGACTTGAACTGCCAAACTGCTGGCAATCAGCAGTCAGCAGAAGTAGCCTGCAGTACTGCACTCTAACCACTTGTCTTGCCTTCTGGTGCTTTGGAGAATAGGTTGACCACTTCATCATTGTGGCAGCCCCTTGAATGTAGGAAAATCCAGAATGGTTCTTCTGTGGACAAGCTGAAGGCTCACATCGAACTAAATTTGTTAAAAAGAGAAGAAAAATAGGTTCCGGATATAGTCAGATTTTTCGCTGGTCAATGCTTCAGCCAATTTGAAATCAGGCAGTTCTTGTGAGCCGGAAAATCTAATGTTATTTCCTCATTGCTGCCTGAGCACCGAAAAGGATATGACAGCACATGCCAAGATCAAGCTGCTACTAACTGTTGCAGCTTTAAACCCTGGCTGTGAAAGATTAAAACTTAACACACCACACACAAAATCTATTTTTGTCAGGCTTATTAACTCCATGCACATTTCAGACGAGGCAGCCGAGAACATGTTCTACATGACTAAACAATGAAATTAAAACTGACGTTCTACATATTTAAAAAATTATGGATCCGTACAACGAAAGACCCAGGTGGAACGTATTCAAGCTCTTTGGATGTTTTGGGGGTTGATTTACATCACGCTTTGCCTTGTAGTCGTCGGTTGCTAAACATAAGCCAATAATGTCTCAGTATCTTCTGTGGTGCAGCTGAAAGGACATTGGGATGTTCTGGTTTTCACTCTGTTGCAGTGTAAGATGCAGTGTAGCTTGCTTGTAATTGCAACAGTAAACAATGGGAAAATATGAAACTTCAGTTTGGAGGTTCAGTTGAACGACTTAATGGCCTAATGGTGAAAACATTCCTGTTCCACTCAGAAGGTTGAAAGTTCAATCCTAGGTAGTGGCAGACTTTTCTCTCCTTGGGCACAAAGGAAAAATATCTACTGTGAACTTCAAGTAGGCATCAGGAAGGGCAGCCAGCCAGTAAACGCTGAGCTCCATCCATGTTAAAATGGTCTATGTTCAAATACCAATGTTTAGGCCATCTAACCATTGAAGGGCACCATTGTATATATTTTAAAAAAATCAGATATTGGATCAATATATACCCACAGCTGCAGTTTGACATGGAACCCTGCAGTCACCTTGAGGGGAGGATGCTATGCCCCATTTATACAAAGAGTTCCAGCAGACCCCGTGTGAGATGCGAATCCTATTCAGGATTGTCCATTGCTGATGTGGTATTTCAAAGTCCGGCACATTTTTTGTAGGGTCACTTATATGTCTTCCTATGTGGTGCGGTGGCCTAGAGGTGGACCTCTTGCCTCACAATCAGGAGGCTGTGAGTTCGATCCTAGGTAGAGGCAGATATTTCTCTCTCTGGGCACGATGAGAATATATCTGCTGAATATAACTCCGCATTGGCAACAGGAAAGGCATCCTGCCAGTAAACACTCAGCTCCATTCAGTTGCCCAGACTCCACCCCGCAAGGGATTATGGGGTCATTAAAAGGTGATGATGATTTATATGTGTTCCTATAACTGGGCCTTCAGCGACCCACTTGGCTTTCCATTTGGGAATAGACGTTCAAGTTGTTCAGCACATACCAGTGGGGTCTTCCTGGATTTGAGTCTTTGGGCTGAAAAATGAGGAAGATCAGCATGCAGCGATAGGAGTGAATTGCTCATCATTTTTCTACATTCTCTCACTAATGATAGTCAGAATATCTTCATGAATAGGACCATCATTTGTGGCGACCTCATGTTACTTAAGGGACACGGCAGCTCAGTGGCTAAGATGCTGAGCTTGTCGATTGAAAGGTTGGCAGTTCAACGGTTCGAATCCCTAGTGCCACGTAATGGGGTGAGCTCCCAGTACTTGTCCCAGCTTCTGCCAACCTAGCAGTTCGAAAGCAGGTTAAAAAATGCAAGTAGAAAAACAGGGACCACCTTTGGTGGGAAGGGAACAGCGTTCCGTGCGCTTTTAGTGTTTAGTTGTGTCGGCCACATGACCACGGAGACGTCTTTGGACAGCGCTGGCTCTTCGGCTTTTTTTTTTTTTAATTAGATTTATATGCCGCCCTTCTCCGGAGACTCAGGGCGGCTTACAGTGCGTTAAGCAATAGCCTTCATACTTTTGTATATTTTATACAAAGTCAGCTTATTGCCCCCACAAACTGGGTCCTCAATTTACCCACCTTAGAAAGGATGGAAGGCTGAGTCAACCTTGAGCCTGGTGAGAATTGAACTCGCAGTAATTGCAGGCAGCTGGATGTTAAATGCTGCCTTAGGAGGCATTAGTCTCCTACGCCACTCAGGCTTTGAAACGGAGATGAGCATCGCCCTCTAGAGTCTGGAATGACTAGCACATTACCTTTACCTTGTTACTTCTCCCCAACATTTCCCTCCTCCCTGAATCTCAAACATACCTCTTGTGAACTGCAAAGCCTCAGTGGAAAGTAATATCCTGAAACTTACCTTTGTTTATTAGCAATCAGTTGAATTCTTGACTCTCTCTCTCTCTCTCTCTTCCTTCCTTCCAAATCCGTAGAAGCAATCACACGCCGTTCTGAGAGCACCACCCAAATTTCTTCTCACTTGGACAACTTTAACGTGATTAGCGGCAAACAACATTTCAAGCTAATAGATATTAAGGAGGGGGCATGAAAGTGGCATTTGACTAACCCCCTTCCCCCCCAGGTCATTATATTACTTCCAAGAAGGCAGCGTCTTTTTTGGAATGATCGGAACTTTTAAAAAGCTTGATTACATTTCAAGCTATTCGGTGCTTATAATTTGATTGGGGAATACGATAGCAAGCATTAACTGCCTCGCACAATATTTCTGCGTGTTTAATATTTGCAGGGTGATCGTATTTGTTAAACAATCGTCAAACTAGTCACTGCCCAGGACAATGGAATGATTTCAAGCCGGCAGCATACAGGTTGATCTAAATCCAATCAGTTCCAAAGGTACTAATTTATTTTCCTGTTCTGTTAGATGTTCTGTATTTAAAAAGGAAGAAAAAAATAGGATTTGGTTTCTTAGGCTATCTCTAACTACTGTATTTTTTGGAGTATAAGACGCACATTTCCCTGAGTTATACGATCTGCTCCTGTTCAGATTTTTGCCCCTGCTAATAAATAAGGAGCTGAATAGTCAAAGTCACCTTTTTATTTTCCTATCCCGATATATAAAACAAGATTCCTCATAAAAAGTTGCCTTTCATTTCACCGCTTTGCCAAAACTCTATTTATTAATGACAGCCACAAAAGGAAAGAAAAGGAAAGAATTTGCACACTGGGCTTCCAACCCCTGAATTCTTTGAATTTGAAAAATTAGTGAAATGATTCTCGTAAAATGTCTAGGGTCTTTTTAATTGTCTCGGCAATGTCCTTTATTAGCTGTTACTGGCTGCCAATATCAATGTGCT
This sequence comes from Pituophis catenifer annectens, assembly GCF_029215685.1. Taxonomy (NCBI): domain Eukaryota; kingdom Metazoa; phylum Chordata; class Lepidosauria; order Squamata; family Colubridae; genus Pituophis; species Pituophis catenifer. The sequence goes on from NW_027256893.1 coordinate 20,917,617, forward strand.
CTTCAGGAAATTTATCTTGCTTGGATTTATATTTAGCCCCTTGTGAAGTGACTGCTACCTTTAGGTGACCCAATTTGTGTTCGGTAGCATTCCTGCAAGTTGGATTAATTTTGTATTTCCTGTCCTTTTTTTTTTTTTTTTCTACGGTTGTCGCGGTGTGGCTGTGTGTTAGAGCTTCATTACTCCAGCCCACTGAGTTTCCTACTATCCTTTGTTGCCAACATTCCTCGCTTTAATGTTCAGGCCATTACAATAATCAATGGTGAATGGAGTATTGATTTCACCTCTCACTACGAGTCACGGGAAATATTTTGTATTCACTGCAACTCTAGCTTAGGTTCAGTAGACTTAGCCAGGTGAAGCTGCAGAAGGTTAACCTTTAAGTGGACCCACCAGAAAAATCACTTTGTTGTGTGTGTGTGTGTTAGCCTCAAATATAATTCCTAACATGATGGCAGATTTACCAGGTGGGTCCTTCAGGAGAACATCTTCATAACCTGCACAAGATTGTTCCAGAAACTAGCTGAGGTAGTGATCTAAATTGATGAAGACCAGTGGTGAAATCCAATTTTTTTTATTACCGGTTCTGTGGGCATGGCTTGGTAGGTGTGGTGTGGCTTGGTGGGCATGGCAGGGGAAGGATACTGCAAAATCTCCATTCCCATCCCACTCTGGGGCCAGCCAGAGATGGTATTTGCCAGTTCTCTGAACTACTCAAAATTTCCACTACCGGTTCTCCAGAACCTGTCAAAACCTGCTGGATTTCACCCCGGATGAAGACCAAAATGGACCCAGATGTACAAGCCTTTTCTATCCTCTTCACTGGTCATCAGTTAAGATGTCTCTCTTGGTTTAGCATTTTCTGAAATTCCTACAAGACAACCTTGTTTGCATGGGCATTCAAGGAAATGCTGCCAAAGAACTTTGTGCTGTTGTATGAAGGACATTTTTTGGGGGTCAAATGTCCAGGCCATCTTTCATACTGACCAGAGTAGCATCAACTTTCTGCTCTCTTTCCATGAACTGTCCATTATAATTGGGAAGCAAAAATATGTTATAGGTCTATATTTATTTTGCTGCTTTATTATTCATTATAACTGTTTTTTAGATTTTGGGGTGCAGGAGTTCCTATCCATTGAATTCAGACACCTCAAGGCTTTCATTCAAGGGAGCAAATCAATCTGATAAAAGTATAATGCCGAGAATTGTTTTCATTTCATATTACCGTTTCCTTAGCTACTAACTTCAGGAGACAAAGCATAATGGAAGGGAAGGGGAGGACCTATAGTTATAGGTAGGCAATTATATCCTGCAGAAGAGATGTGCCTCTTTTTTACAGTATCCTTCCCCTGTCATGCCCACCAAGCCACGCCCACCAAGACATGCCACACCCACCAAGCCACACCCACAGAACCAGTAGTAAAAAAATTTGAAACTCACCACTGCATTCACATATCAGTGGTTAAAGGTTTCAATTCCAGTTTCTTCATGTTTTGGTAAATCAGTGGCACAATTAATAAATCCCTTGAATTTAACCTCAATGGGATATTCAACCAATGGGAAGATCAGGGGTTTTTTTTAAGTCAATACAAAGCCTATAGAAAAATGCCTTCAGTCTGAACAATTCACTGATGGGGATTTCAGGAGAATTGGTGGCAGGACTCCAGATTAATTATTCATTGTGAATTATGCACCCTATTTTAACAATCGTCCTTACCTAATTCACAGGAGTGTGGTGAGGACTAATTAATGTTTATAAAGGATTTTAAACATGAAGAGTGTCGTGGGGTAGCTAAATCTTATTATACAATAATGGACTTAAGTGTCCCAGCATCCTTACCCATTCAGTGCAAAATGTATATTTTCACATGGAGGGGGAAAAAAATCACCGGATTGAAGTTTTCCACAGTTTCATCTAAGTTTCAAATATGGTAAGCACCGCTTAGTAAGTTGGGTTTTCCCCGCTGTAACATTTAAAATTATATCCATATTTCACTCGCGCAGAGCAGAGCTTGAAACAAAACTGTCATTCAGCTATCTTTGAAAAAGAAGTTTAAAAAATTTGAATCCCAGCCAGTATTAGGATGGCTCTGTAGTCAAGTTTCCAGTGGATATAAACTTATTATTATTTTTAGATTCCCACCCCCCTTTTCGTCATTTTCCCCCATCCTTAAAAGCCAACACCGAAATTGCTCTCTGAGTCAGCCTCATATTTCTGTCTCCAGGAGGGGACAGTGAGATTTTGTTAAAAAGCTTACAAAGAAGACTTAATATCATAGCTGTTACACACTTTTATATTCAGCACTCCGTAATGAGAGGTGCCTTCTTTCTTTTGTTTTCCGCTTACTTTTAATTTTTTTTATTAAGTTTAATTGCAAGATAAAATATAGAATAAACTTTAGAATAATCTAAAATATATAAGAAATAAAAGCTAGAATCCTATTTTAAGAAAAAGAGAGAGGAAAAATGCAAAGAGAGAAGAAAAAGTAATGACTTCTTTGGTGCAGTAGATTGCAAAAAATAAAACAATCTCAACTTTTTGCTTTATATTTCACCACATTTCAAGCCAGTTCTATAATTAGAATGAAAATCATTCTAATCAGCCAAAGTTTCATTTCTTTTCAGCTTCGAGCAAAAAGTCCAGAAGTTGTTTCCAAGTAGAAACAAAATGAGATTCGTTCTACTCTTAAATTAAAAGAGTAAATTTTACCACTGTCAGAAATGGTGTAGGGTCTCCTGCTTCGGTGGGGGTTGGGGGGTTAGACTAGATGACCTTCAAGGTCCCTTCCAACTCTGTTAATCTATCTATCTATCTATCTATCTATCTATCTATCTATCTATCTATCTATCATCTATCTTTCTATCTATCTATCGTAAGATCATTGAGATGGGGATTGCAGCCAAGAAATTAAAAGACGCTTGATGGGGAGGAAAGCTATAGCAAATCTAGACAGCATACTAAAAAGCAGAGGCATCACCCTGCCAACAAAAGTGCGTATAGTCAAGGCTATGGTTTTCCCAGTTGCAATGTATGGATGTGAAATTTGGACCATAAGGAAGGCTGAGTGCCAAAGAATTGAGGCCTTTGAACTCTGGTGCTGGAGAAGATTCCTGCAAGTCCCTTGGACTGCAAGGGGATCAAACTGATCTGTCCTAGAGGAGATCAACCCTGACTGCTCTTTAGAAGGCCAGATCCTGAAGAGGAAACTCAAATACTTTGGCCACCTAATGAGAAGGAAGGACTCACTGGAGAAGAGCCTAATGCTGGGAAAGATTGAGGGCAAAAGAAGAAGGGGACGGCAGAGAACGAGGTGGCTGGATGGAGTCACTGAAGCAGTCGATGTGAGATTAAATGGACTCCAGAGGATGGTAGAGGACAGGAAGGCCTGGAGGAACGTTGTCCATGGGGTTGTGATGGGTCGGACATGACTTTGCAACTAACAACAAAAATCTATCGTCTGTCTGTCTATCTATCTCTATTGATATCTATCTATCTATCTATCTATCTATCTATCTATTTATCTATCTATCTATCTATCTATCTATCTTTTTACCATCCATTCTTCCATTGTGGGACAAGAGGTGCCTCATATGAAATAGTGTAGGGTTTACTGCTTGAGCAAGAGGCTGGATTACAAGACCTCCAAGGCCCCTTCCAGCTCTATTCTATTCTATTCTATTCTATTCTATTCTATTCTATTCTATTCTATTCTATTCTATTCTATTCTATTCTATTATCTCATAATGATTATTGATTACTAAAATGCCACCAGTGGCTTTCTTTCCACCTGTGTATTCTTAAAATTTTAAATTGACAACTTTAAGATTTGTGGACTTCATCTCCCAGAATTCCTCAGCCAACCATAGAGTAAACCCAGAAGAATGGAGACCCCTGATATGTAAACCCAAAAAATAGCTATCGGGGATTTGAACCTGGGTGTCCCCCTATCCTCATGTTACACTAAGCAATGCAATGCCACTTCTTTGTGTTTCTTTTTGTGATCCTTTTCATCAAAATGAAATGCAAAATAAGGACATTAAAAATGAAGAGATGGTATAGTGTTTATACTGTAGGGCAGCTACAAATAGATATAACATTTGCAATAATTATGTTCTAATGAGTGCCACCCATTTATAAATATGATTTTTCTTTCTATTTTCTGTAGGAGAAGATGGATCATATTTTATTTCTGCAGTCTTTTGCAGATCCGTTAAAATCAAGAAGTGTGCTTGTTTCAAACGGAGATTTATTAGGGGGCCACAAAGTAATTATGTAATTTATCAAGTGGGGTTTGTAAGCCCTATCTAAAATGTTAGCTTACTTGAGTGAACAAAATTCCATAGTCACTAAACTAGAATAAACAGGGAGAGAAGAAACATGTTTTAGAAATCTTGAGCAACTGAAGATCTATTGAGCTATGATTAACTGACTCGGGGAAATTGTCCCTGACCAGTTATCTGAAACTTTAAAAGAGATAGAGAGAGAGAGGGAGAAAGAAAAATAACTAATTTAATGGGCTGAACCTTCAGAGTTAGCTCTTAAGATGAATAACCTGCTTTATGGCACCACAAAATTTACTGGACGCAATCTTTGCTCCAGGTCCAATTTGAAGAATTATGGCAATATTTCTTCTAAAATGATGATAAATGAGAGGATAAGTGGGGTCGGTTGATCTCTTCCAACTCCACGCTTATTTTTTTTAAAAATGAGAACAGCCAGGATCAACATGCATTCAAACAAAGGATGTTTTATTAAACAGAAAACTCCTGCGCTGGAGATATTGTTTGGATGTTCCTTGCTCCTTGTTTGAGCTGCTGAAAGGGTTTATTGCAGAGCAGAAATATCTATGTTTGTCTTGTTTGATTTCGATATTATACTAAATATGATGGGAAGGGGAAACCTTGCATTGTAGAAAATATCTTCGCTGGGACATCTTGTCCTATTTCTCCTTTTCTTCCTGCCTCTGTCTCATTCCTCTGATAGAGAGCCAGGATTCTGTAACCATTGGATTGTGATTCAGAAATTTGTTGTTTAAGGGCGTTTGATTATTTTATATGGTTAACCTGGAACTCTGCCAGATAAGCAGATAAGAATACTAAAGCGTAACAAAGGCCCACTTCATTCAGGACCTGACCCGGTGCCTCTTCAGGTCTTCCACCAATTCCACCAAAGATGGTTGGAAGGTGGAACTCTTCTACTGCTGTTCTCTGATGTTCTCAGATTCCGGTTGTCCTCCCTCTTCTGTCCCATTTCAGATATGCAGTCTGCGACTCAGAAGGTTGTGTACGGATAATAATCAAGGCTAGTAGCTATTGATGGCCTTCTTATCCAGATCTATTCCAGGAGCGATTACAGTGAGTAGCCACAAAGCGGAGGTGTCTTTCAGGTGACATACTTCAAAAGAGTTGAAAAGACAAAGGCCACTCTTTTGAGGACAGCAGAAAGTCCACATTCTGGAAAGAGAGGACCATTGGTTTGGAAGAGAGGTAAAAGAGGCCATGAATAGAACAGAACAGAACAGAACAGAACAGAACAGAACAGAACAGAGTAGAATAGATAGATGATAGAGAGATAGATAGATAGATAGATAGATAGATAGATAGATAGATAGATAGCCCTTCCATTCTCTCCCCACCATTCTGTCAAAACTAATCCTATCATCCCACCCTCCACCCAGTCAGAATTGATGAACCTTCTTGCATGAGAAGCGAAATATCTTCTTCCTCAAGGAAAAAACATAGTCCAGTTGCCTTTTGGGGAAAATAAATAAATAAATAAAAGCACCTTTGAGACAACCATGATCTGGATGACTGAGAATCTCCATAGGTGCATACAATGCATTCCACTAAATTTTAGAAGCCAATTGGATTGACTGCTTTCGGTGGCCCTTGATGTGGCTTAGCTTCATGAGTCTGACCACTTTTCTTTAAATTTCCAAATGGATTCTTGTGCGTTTCCCAATTAACAGCCTCTGATGATTAAATATATGCAGGATTTACATTCAGGAAGTGAGGAAAACGCTTAATCATTTCGGTAGGATTTCTTAGCAGATTGCTTCATTCCACCTCTGTAAATTTTACGCTGAATTTTATCAGTTTATAAATTTGCACTCTTACTTGCCATTGGGAAGTGGAGGTGGGGAAGAAAAAAAGGTTGGTGGTTGTTTTTTTTTTTTCAAAAAAGAAAAAAAAATTCCATTCCAAAGCACTTTACCATACAGACACTGAAAAATAAAGACCATTAACAACAAAAAGTATAATTAAATTAAAATGCCAACTTGCCAAAGCACCCCGGCAAATGGGAAATATATCAAAGGCTGATAATATAAATGGGTCCTTTCTCAAGGTGTGAGAAAGTCAATGAAATAAACTTAGATAATTTGCTGAGGTTTTTTTTTTTCTTCCTTTTTTTAATGCAGGGAAAGTAGACTAATGATTTAAAAGGGATTCGCCACCGTGACAATATATTACAAGGGTAATTGCCATTCAGGCAAACAGCTTAGACATTGCTAAGGTGGAAGATACCCCGATATGAGAAACATATTTAAAAATTAGCAGCCATATCCACAGCATCGCCTTTTGCAGCCTGATGAGACAATATTTTGGTGTCTTTATTGCCCAAATTGTCTACTTTCTGCATTTTTGTCTCTTTGGGGAGGGGTGTCTCTGTATCGGTGCTTCTTATTCATGACAGTTTGAATGAAGAAGATTTTGGTTGCTGTTGAATGGTTTCCCCAGTTCTCTGTAAGACAGGGGAAAGTAATAGCAATAGCACTTAGATTTATATACCATTTTATAGTGCTTTATGGCTCTCTTTAAACAGTTTACCAAGTCAGCCTATTGTCCACAAGAATCTGGATCCTCATTTTACCCACCTCAAGAAGGATGGAAGGCTGAGTCAACCTTGAGCCCGGTCAGGATCGAACTCCTGGCAAGTGAGCAGAGTTTGCCTGCAATACTGCATTTTAACCGCTGTGCCACCAGGGCTCGTGATGATCAACTCGACACTGAAACATTCAACATGAACGTCTCTGGAGATTCTCAGGCATCCAAGTCATAATTGTCTGAAAGGTGCTTTTGTCTTCAAGAGGAAACTGGATTGTTTATTTTTTTCCCCCCTTTGAGGAAGCCTCGGTGGTGCAGCGGACTAAAGTGCTGTTAAGTGCTAGCACTTAGCTGCCAGCTGCCTGCAATTAGTGCAAGTTCGAAGCTCACCAGGCTCAAGGTTGACTCAGCCTTCCATCCTTTCGAGGTAGGTAAATTGAGGACCCGGATTGTGGGGGCAATAAGCCAGCTTTGTATAGAACAACACCGCTTAGGGGGGGCCGAAAGCCCTAATAAGCAGGTATATACAAAAAAGTATGCAGGCTATTGCTATAATGCATTGTAAGCCACCCTGAGTCTACGGAGAAGGGCGGCATATAAATTGGATTAATAAATAAATAAATAAAATAAAATAAAATGTTTCGCTTCTCATCCAAGATGCCTCATCAGTTCTGATGGAAGGATGGAGGATGAAAGCATAGGTACTGTTGAGACCGGATGCTGGGGGGCGGGGGATAGAAAACTAGGTTCTGATAGGATGGGGTGGGATGGAAGGATTGTATTTCTTCCATCCTCCTGCCATCAGAACTGTTGAAGCTTCTTAACTGAGAAGGGAAACGTTTTCTTCTTCTTTCTCCTCAAAGAACAGTCCAGTTGCCTTTTGAAGGAAAAAAAAAAGCACTTTTGAGATTCAACGGGAACATTTAGATCAGGGGCCTCCAACCATGGCAACTTTACGACTTGTGGACTTCAACTCCCAGAATTCCTCAGCCAGCGATGGCTGAGGAATTCTGGGAGTTGAAGTCCATAAGTCGTAAAGTTGCCAAGGTTGGAGACCCCTGATCTAACAGTAACAGAGTTGGAAGGGACCTTGGAGGTCATCTAGTCCAACCCCCTGCTCACGCAGGAGACCTGTACTAGGGATTTGAACCGCCGACCTTTCTGATCGGCAAGCTCTCAGTGTCTTAGCCACTGAGCCACCTCGTCAGGCTATTCTTCATTCAACATTAGTTGAGCATGGAAGGACATGTTGCTAATTCCTGTTTTCGTACGGAAAAAACAACTTTTGGAAGCCACGTTCAATGTGTTTGCACATCCGTCCAATTTCACATCTCCAAAGGCCACCACGTTTATTTTTATTTATTTATTTATTTTACCCTGGATGTGCAAACCTATTTTAGACCCATCTTTGTTACGTTGCTGCCCCCTAGTGCTTAAGAGCCCAAACATGCCAGGAGCTGATCTTTTTACAAGCGAGTCAGGGACATAAGGAGGAATTAGTTCAATCAATAAACATGCCGGATCGAGATCTTAGGGTTGTGCAAATTGCCACTTGACAGCAATCTCATGTCTGCACACCTGCTTTATAAAGTTCACACAGAACTGCCTTCACGCAGCTGTCCCAAGACTTTTATGAATCATGGCCTTGTCAGTACTCAGAGCAGATACTCGCGTTAGGGCGTTTTGATCCTAAGAGATACCCTGCGCCTTTTGTAATTATTCACAGGACTTTGCCGATATTATCTCTGTCAAGCTGCATGACCAATGGCCAAGCAGGGGTTTCACTAACACATTGCAAAGGCGGTGGTGAGGCGGGAGTAAAGATCACACATAGTAATTCTAGGTGGATCTTTATAGGGTTCAAGCAAGAATGATTGCAATCTTATTTACAGTGCTTTACGCTCTCTAAGTGGTTGACAGAGTCAGCCTCTTGCCCCCAACAATCTGGGTCCTCATTTTACCCACCTCGGAAGGATGGAAGGCTGAGTCAACCTTGAGCCAGTCAGGATTGAACTGCTGGCTCTGGGCAGAGCCTGCAATATGGCATTTTAACCATTGTACCAACAAGGAAGGGAGGGAGGGAGGGAGGGAGGGAGGAAAGAAGTCACACCCACTGGCCACACCCACCATGGCCACACCCACCCAGCCAGTCATTAGGGATAGAGAACCGGTTGTTAAATTATTTGAATCCCACCTCTGGTTTTTTGTCCTGAGACAAACTGCTCCTAGTGTTCCATTTCCTTGAAATTAGGGACATTGTGGTGGCTCAGAAGCACCAATTTGGGGAAGAGTCTCCCAAGGGACATGAAAATAACCTCACTTTTGAGAGCTTCCAAAGTTGCTGAACACTGAACTTTTGTAGAGAGCATGGATTGGAGGAGGTGATGAAGTAATCTGTGTCATCGTAAAAATTGACGTTGTTGCCCCAGTTTGAGTTCTATCGGTAATTTAATTATGATCTCTTTGCTAATTTATTCCATTATTGTATTGTAGAAATTTTATTGCTTCCTGGTTTAACTTTATTACCGTGTTTCTCCGAAAATAAGACCCTGTCTTATATTTTTTTTTGAAGCCTGAAATAAGCACTTCGCCTTATTGTCATGCATTCAAAAGCCCAATTGGGCTTATTATCAGGGGATGTCTTATTTGAGGGAAAACAGGGTACTTGCTTATTTAACATAGAGACCTGTCAGGCCCCAAAGAACCAAGAAAGACAGTCTGTGTTACTTCTAAGTAGCCTCCTTCATTTCCTCCTCACTTGTAGACAAAATCTAGCCAAACTAAAGCAGCCACTTGCGTCACTAAAGAGATGCTCTGAGAACTTCAAGGGAGGAGCCATCTTAACTCTCTTCCTCCCAACCAAACTATGTTGAAACTTTGTTGTCTCTTTGCCTCTGGAATGAACTTCCTTCCTGAAGGGAATCCAGACT
>NW_027256893.1:20932371-20939871 GCF_029215685.1 Pituophis catenifer annectens
AATTCTCTGATAACAAAATGTTATCTTGGTTCCACAAAACATTTTTCTACTTTTCTTTCTCAGTCTCTCCATTTAGAATTTATTTGGTCTCAGTTTTCATTTCTGCTCTGTCCACAACGAAACAAGATTTGCCCAACCAGAAATTTCTTTAGAATTCATTGCCTTTGGCAGTGGGATACCTCTATTACATTTATCTCTGTCTTTTTCTCTTTTTTTTCTTCCAAATTTGATTTTAAATATTTACAACATCATATGTCTCTCCCTGGCTGAAATTACTGATGAACTGTTATTGTCTAAAATCTACCGCAGGAACAATGAGCAACGTAGAAACAGAGAGGGTGTCAATTTTTATTTGCAAAATATTCTCTTCTTGGAACTAACGAAAAAAAGTGATGGTTGGTTTCATTTATGGAAGAGTCCTTTAACTATTTAGACAGTGATAACGCTTTGCGTGCCCTAAACATAGTTTAAGAGATGCTATAAGGAGGCCTGCATTTAAATAATAGGTACCAGTAAGAAAAGTAGATTGTGAATGATGCTGTCTTAAAACGTAACAAGCTTTATTATCCCATAGTTTTTATGGAGCGTGTCCACTTCATTAGATGAATAGAGTAAATCTGTACGAAAGAGGTTTTACAAGTAAATAAATGTGCAGGAAGGATGGAGAGAAAAGGAAGATGAGCTGAAGGCCAGAAGATAGAAAGAAATTGCTCTGTTTGTTTGTCTGTTCCTAGATATGGGTCCATCAATTGCCTTTGAGTCAGACTTGAATTCTGGAGATTTTCATGGACACACCCATGCAGGGGTGGGCTTCAAAAATTTTAGCAAGGGAGTTCTCTGTCCAGTTGCTGGGTAGGCGTGGCCATGGTGGGCGTGGCCTAGTCAGCCTCCTGAACCATGGGGGGGGGTGTTTTTGCCCTCCCCAGGCTCCAGAGGCTTTCCTCGAGCCTCTAGGAGGGTGAAAATGGACTCCCCAGGCTCTGGAGGCCAGAAACGGCCCCATTTCCGGCCTTCCCAAACTTCCGGAGGCCTGTTTTTCGCCCTCCCCAAGCCTCTGCTTGTTCCCTGCACTTACCTGCATCCAAAATGGGCCGCATGGGAATTCCTGGGAGGGGCAGGGTGGGGTGAACAGGGCCAGCCAGGAGTGGGATTTGGGGGTTCTCCGAACTGCACAAAATCTTAGGTAGAGTTTCTCCTAAACCCCTGAGAAACCCCAGCAGCCCACCCCTGCACCCATGTAATATGGATTAGAATGTCTGCCTTTTCCCTTCTCAGTCTAGCCAAAAATCCAGCAACTCCCAAATTATCTCCCAGCCAGCATTGACCAGGACAAGTCTTGCTTAACTTCCAGGATTGGACAAACTTGCCCTGGCAATTAAAGTCCATGAAAACCTCTGGGTTAATAAAATTGGCTATTCTTGATGATATCCCAAAACTCAGTGCTTTAGTCATGACTGGATCGTTTTAACTGTGGGATAGTTGTTCTTTCATTAATACTCTATGCAAGTGCTGTGCTTGAGGGACCATCTCTACTTGTACCTTAGAACTAAAAGTAGAATAAATTCTGTGGAAGGGAGGGAGGGAGGGAGGGAGGGAGGAAGGAAGGAAGGAAGGAAGGAAGGAAGGAAGGAAGGAAGGAAGGAAGGAAGGAAGGAAGGAAGGAAGGAAGGAAGAAGGAGAAGGATGGAGAAAAAAGGAGAGGCGAGGAGAGGAGTCATTATCAAGTGATCACTTTGAATCCATCCACTCTAAGATAAAATATATTACATAGAAATTCTCAGAAATGGTGGGGCGGATGGCAAGAATGGGAGATGCCTTGAAAAAACTCTGTTTCTTTTAATTCCAAAGGCTCGGTAATTATAGAGTCCCCCTCTCCATGTCTTTTCTGTTCTCTTTCTCCTTCTTAACTGTCTCCCACCTTTGAGGAGAACAGTCAGGAAAAGCCTGGAAATGATCCACTGTAATTTTACCAGGTCATTATCCCCCTCTTTAAAGAGGGAATCCAGCACTGCGGTTCGAAGAGATAATTGAGGTGTAGTTTCTCAGACCTTCCCTCCTGACTGAAGATCTTTTGAGTCATGCCTGCAACAAGCTTCATCTTCCCAACGGAGCTTTGTTACCTTCAACGTGACTTGGATTCCTTGCAACATCTAATTTTCATCTCTGGAGTACACTGAGAAACAATGCTCTCTCTCTCTCTCTCTCTCTCTCTCTCTCTCTCTCTCTCTCTCTCTCTCTCTCTCTCTCTCTCCCTCCCTCCCTCCCTCCCTCCCTCTCTCCCTCTCTCTCTCTCTCTCTCTTTCTCTCCCTCTCTTTCTCTCTCTTTCTTTCTTTTTTTTTGCAGGTTATGAATCATCAACAAACATGATTATTACCTTCTCCCGACGTTCCTGGATTGGACAAGGACAAAGGTAGCCCCTTTCAAATACATCATGTACAGTATATGTGGTACCTTGCTCAATAGTGGTGACTGTGAGAGGGATCTTGGAGTCCTAGTGGACAATCATTTAAATATGAGCCAGCCGTGTGCAACGGCAGCCAAAAAAGTCAACACAGTTCTAGGCTGCATAAACAGAGAGATAGAATCAAGATCAGGTGAAGTGTTAATACCATTTTATAATGCCTTGGGAAGGCCACACTTGGAATCTTGCATCCAGTTTTGGTCACCACGATGTAAAAAAGATGTGGAGACTCTAGAAAGAGTGCAGAGAAGAGCAACAAAGGTGATTAGGGGACTGGAGGCTAAAACATATGAAGGATGGTTGCAGGAACTGGGTATGTCTAGTTTAATGAAAAGAAGGACTAGGGGAGACATGATGGCAGAGTTCCAATATCTCAGGGGCTGCCACAAAGAAGAGGGAGTCAAGCTATTCTGCAAAGCACCTGAAGGCAGGACAAGAAGCAATGGGTGGAAACTAATCAAGGAGAGAAGCAACTTAGAACTAAGGAGAAATTTCCTGACAGTGAGAACAATTAATCAGTGGAACAACTTGCCTCCAGAAGTCGTGAATGCTCCAACACTGGAAGTTTTTAAGAAGAGATTGGCTAACCATTTGCCTGAAGTGGTGTAGGGTTTCCTGTCTAAGCAGGGGGCTGGACTAGAAGACCTCCAAGGTCCCTTCCAACTCTGTTATTCTATTCTATTCTAAACATCAGAGTGACATTCTTCGAATCCCTTCTATCATTATTAATTCCCATTCCCATTTCATTCTGTCCCTTCTTTTGTATCCTTTCTTTAATGATTCTATTCCACCATTTCTTCGGTGTTAGGGTAACTCTTGTACCACAGGGAGTTGTCCTGTGGCGAGATGGCCGTGGCCAGTTGGCGGTGGCAAATTGTCATAGACCCCTCAATCATCCAGGTCGTGGTTGTCCCAGAGGTGCTTTTCAAAAGGCAATTGGACTTTCTTACGTTTTTTTTTTCGCCTTGAAAATGTTTTGCTTCTCATCCAAGAAAGCTTCTTCGGTTCTGCTCTGTAACTTCAGTTATTCATCTTCCTTACCTCTGGAGCAGTGATGGGCTGCTACCGGTTCGCACCGGATTGGGCAAACTGGTAGCGGTGGCGGTGGGAGGCTCCACCCACCCTCCCGGGTTGCATGTGCACAGAAGCGCTAAGCGTGTGCACTCACATGCTCGCACACAAGCAAGCCAGTAGCAACAGGATTTGAAACCCACCCCTGCTCTGGAGTGCAGGAGGGCAACCTAACATGGGCTGCCCTCCTGCACTCCAGATGTTTCCCATGCAGATGTTTCTGAAGTTTGCATCTGCATCAAAAGCCTTTTCACAGTTTGAAATCCAGTCTCACAATTTTTGGGATGAAACCAAGGAGTTTGCAGATTGGATAGGCTGAAGAAGACAGGGAGCAAGTCAATATATTTATTTAGGTATTTCTTTATTTTTATTCATTTCAGGCCGTTTACTATTTTTTTTTTTAATTTGATTTATATGCCGCCCTTCTCCGGAGACTCAGGGCGGCTTACAATGCGTTAAGCAATAGCCTTCATTCTTTTGTATATTTATACAAAGTCAGCTTATTGCCCCCACAAACTGGGTCCTCATTTCACCTACCTTAGAAAGGATGGAAGGCTGAGTCAACCTTGAGCCTTGGAGAGATTCGAACCAGCAGAAATTGCAGGCAGCTGTGTTAATAACAGGGTGCACTAAACCACTGTACTATCAAGGCTCTTGATAGAGCCTTTACTATTATAGTCCAGATCTTTCCTTAGATGATTCCAAACTCCCGAATTTCACCATAAACAACATCTGCACGGAACCAGAATTTATCAAGATGATAGATTGCTTTTCATTTGGATAAGAAGAAGAAAAAATTAGCCATGCTAAATAACTTTTTGTAATTTTATTTTTTTTGGTCAATTTCCATGTTTTTATGCTATTGTATTGATTCTGCATAAATCTAATCTTTAATTTCCTCATCGAAGGCTGCAGTCATCATTGCTCTGTCATTTCCTGACTGTTCTCTCTCCTTCAAAGATTTTTCCTTTACACCCGTTAGCCAAATGAAAATTAATATTTTGCAGGTTTTACCAAAATGGATTTTGTTTTACTAGCATTTTTACCTCTGTAAAAATGGGATGCGGTGGGTTAGCGGGTAGGACGCTGAGCTTGTTGATCGAAAGGTCGGCAGTTCAGTGGTTCGAATCCCTAGTGCCGCGTAACAGGGTGAGCTCCCGTTACTTGTCCCAGCTTCTGCCAACCTAGCAGTTCGAAAACAATGCAAGTAGAAAAATAGGGACCATCTTTGGTGGGAAGGTAACAGCGTTCCGTGCGCCTTTGGTGTTTAGTCATGCCAGCCACATGACCAGGGAGACGTCTTCAGACAGCGCCGGCTCTTTAGCTTTGAAACAGAGATGAACACCGCCCCCTAGAGTTGGGAACGACTAACATATATGTGTGAGGGGAACCTTTACCTTTACTTAAAAATGGGATAAGTGTTAAGATGCTGCAAAACTATTATATCTAATTTGCAGACAACTTAAGTAGAATTTTCATATTGCGATGGCTTTTCTCTTTTTTTCTTGCCTAGAAACAGCAGACTGGAACTAAGACCCTTGAGTTAGGTAAATATTTACTAATTAAGTACCAGCCAACATTTTTCTTCTAATGTTCATCCCTTTTCACACACCAGATGTCAGTGTTGGGCTTGTGTTGCAATGAAGCAATCAAAATAATACAAGGTTTTTTTACATGTTAGTTTAAAAAAGAATTCTGAGTGAGCAGAATTCCTCAAAAATTTGAAAAATGTATCATAGTAGGAGGAAGGATTGAAAATTTCATTTTCTAATATATACTACAACTCATGCGATAAAACAAGAGACGAGATGAGGGTGGAATCTACCATTTGCTCTCTGCCCTCACATTATGTAAACGAGATGATCTTTTAGATCCGATCAATTTTATCACAGCTTTTAGCCAAGATATAAAAGAGAATAAAAGACAGGAGGGGATTGAATTCAAAGACTTAAACACAAATATGTGCATTCAGCAATCTAGCTTAAATCTGAGTATGGACCCCCTGCTGAAACCTTCATGCTAGTTAACAAAACTTCACAACACAGTAGGGTGTATGTAGATGTAGATGTGAATATAACCGTATCAGTGGGCAGAAAATGAACATAGAAGCAGCATGATTGTTGACGAATTGCTACATGAAGGAGACTATACCGTATTTATTTATTCATTTGTATTGCACCTTTATTATTTTTATAAATAATTCAAGGCAGGGAACATATCCAACACACCTCTTATTTTCCCCACAACAACCCTGTGAGTAAGTTGGGCTGAGAGGGAGGGACTGGCCCAAAGTCACCCAGCTGGCTTTCATAGCTAAGGTGGGACTAGAACTCACCTTCTCCTGGTGATTGGCCCACAGTCACCTAGCCAGCTTCCATGGTTAAGACGGAACTTGAACTCATGGTCTCCCATCTTCTAGTGCCTTAATCACTAGACCAAATAGTCAAAAACATAAAAATGATGGTTATGATTTATAAAAAAGATGCAAACACTGCTGTAACCATAGAGTAAAATGCTAACTTATATTTATACTTATCTGCTGCAAAAGAAAATCAAAAATCACTTCTGTATAGTCCTTTTTCCCCCTTTTCCTTTGATTATTGCACTTTGGTCTTTGTGCTTTTCTTCTTTCTTATTTTCCTTCTGTTTTCCTTCTAAATTTACAGACCCCTCATATCCTGGACATAAATTGTTTCAACTCAAAATGATGTTATTGAGCACTGCACACCAAAACAACTAGACACAAGAACAGTTTTTTTCCCAAATGCCATTGCTCTGCTTAACAAATAATTCCCTCAACACTGTCAAACTAGTTACTAAGTCTGCATTACTATTAATCTTCTCAGAGTTCCTATCACCCATCTCCTCCCATTTATGACTGTATGATTGTAACCTTGTTGCTGGTATCCTTAAGATTTATATTGACTGTTTCCCTATGACTATCATTAAGTGTTGTACCTTATGATTCTTGACGAATGTATCTTTTCTTTTATGTACACCGAGAGCGTATGCACCAAGACAAATTCCTTGTGTGTCCAATCACACTTGGCCAATAAAGAATTCTATTCTATTCTAAATATAAGTTCTTGACAGTTTTTATTCTGTTTTCAAAATTGTAATATTTTTTACTTGATGGTCAAGGCGATATAATCAAAGTTCCACCATGAAGTGTATAAAAAAATATAGGTAGAGTTTTGAATGACATCATTAGGTCCACCATCTCAATTTTTTCTCTCTCATATTTTGAAGTCAACCCTGCCTGCAGCCTCATATGTCATCTTGTCGCAGTTTTTCCTCTGTTAGTAAATAGATTGCATACAACTGAAGTACTTGGAATAATTGTATTCTTCAGATCATTAGCTGAGTTTTGCCATTTGGATATGTAAAACCTGACAAAAATTATCTTTCTGATGATTACATTTTGGGCATCATTGACCAAATGTCGCAACTTTTTGTAATATATCAAAATCCCCATAGATGGTCTTCTCGGTCTTTTGTCTATTTGTCTATCAATGAAAAAAAAAGATAAATAATAATTTCTAGACCAACATTCATCCATCTGAATACTGAATTACATACATCATATATCTCAGAGGCTGCCACAAAGAAGAGGGAGTCAAGCTATTCTCCAAAGCACCCGAGGGTAGAACAAGAAGCAATGGGTGGAAACTAATCAAGGAGAGAAGCAACTTAGAACTGAGGAGAAATATCCTGACAGTGAGAACAATTAATCAGTGGAACAACTTGCCTCCAGAAGTTGTGAATGCTCCAACACTGGAAGTTTTTAAGAAGAGATTGGACAACCATTTGTCTGAAATGGTGTAGTAGGGTTTCCTGCCTAAGCAGGGGGTTGGACTAGAAGACCTCCAAGGTCCCTTCCAACTCTGTTATTCTAAACATCTCTTTCTAAACATATAATCTTATCATTTCTTCAGTTTGTTTCTCCCAGCAGAGGTCACCCTTGTAA